>NW_017974567.1:0-4245 GCF_001876935.1 Asparagus officinalis
GTGTTAGAATTAAGTATTGGGTTATCGGGTTAAGACCCAATAACCTATTACCCATTTGTACTCCTATATATATGTATCCATGAGGAGAAACCCTAATACATGATTCTGATTTACCATTTTAACAGGCATAATTAAAACAATGACAACAAAATGGACTAAATTACTAGATTGACCTAAAGAGTGACACCAGTTTATCACTTTGGCCTAAATCGTAACGTCGACGACACTTTGACCTAAAAGGGACAAATTAACGGCACATGGGCCTTTCTAATTGATAGAGACAAATTTCAACAAAAAATTAAGGGATTTTTGCATCTCTTATATTGCTCGGATTAACCCCTCTACACCTCTCCCAAAATTCTAAAATTTATCATTAAAAAACTCTCCTTCCCACTATCTCCTCCATACCCCAATCTTTTCTCTCCTCTCTCCCCTCCTTCTCCCTCATTCATATCTTCACTCTTACATTTTTCTTTCCACCATCTCCTCCATTCTTTTCTCCTTCCAATACCCAACCTCCCTCTCCTCTCTCCTACTCCCTCTCCCTCTTCCTCTTTCTCTTCCTCTCCCCCACTTCCTCTTCCTCCTTACTCTCCCCACTCCTAATCCCCAACACCAAACATTCTATCAAAAATCCAACCTCCTCTTTTCCTCTCCCACTTCCTCTCCTTTCTTGTTTTGCCCACACCCTCTTCACGCTCCAATCATAGAGAAGTTAAAGAAGTTAAGAAAAAGTGGGGTTGGTGAAATAGAAAATAGAGGCAAGAGTGAGTGATGACATGAGAAATGAGGGAGAGAGCGAGAGAGGGGGGAATGTTGAGGATTGGGAGGAGATGATGGGAAGGAGAAGGAAGGAAATGGAAGGAGAAGGAGATGGTCAGAAGGGAGGGAGAGGAGAGTTTTCTTTTTACATATTTTAGGACTTAAAGGGGTAAATCCGAAAATATGGAAGACTTGAGGGGTATGTATGAAAAAATTTCATTAGTATTTTGCTTAAAAGTTGTCTCTGGCGATCGAAAGGAATTATGCATCGCCAATGTCATTTTTAGGTCAAAATGTCATCGGTGCCACTTTTTAGGTCAAAGTGGTAAAGGAAAGTCACTTTCACTTTTTAGGCCAATATGGTATTTTAGCCCAACAAAATAGGGATGCTCGAAGTTGACACCTCATTTAGCAAAATGAGCTACCAAGAGTGAAGAATGGTGAGCACACCAGCTTCGATGTCCATCTCTTGGTAGCTATGTAACAAAATGAGCTTCCACCACACACACATTATGTTGTACATACATTTTAACTAGGTCAAATGCTATAATAAGTTTTTCTAGTCCAGTGATACTTACTTGACCTCTCGACCTATCCAAGTCGCATATTGGCTACGCAATACAAATCTCTGAAGCGTGAACGCATTAAGACTATTTTGCTTAAACTTAAGGTCCTAACATAAATTCGATGAATTGAAGTATTAAATCTTCAATGATAAAAAGAAGTCCATTAATCATGTTTATGAAGCATGGTCCATTAGCAATAACAATAAGTTACATCATTAAGAATTTGTAAATAGTAGATCATTTTAAATTCCACAGACTGTCTGGAATGAGCAATCAACTAAGAAAGGATATGCTTATGGTCACTTGGGATCTGTTTCTAGCCATAAATTTGGTAATTGAACTTGGCTTAGTATACATCCATATCATAGTTACATTGAACCCAGTTCATTCTGGTTCACAGGATATGTACGGGAACATGGTACACCACTCACTAGGAATCGTGTACGAGGGGGGTAGGCTTATATGGTACGCTAGGGAACATGGTACGTTTTAGATCCGATTCTTAACTGCTAGTTGATATAAGTAATCGTAAAAGAAACTTGAGAATCATGTAGCAATTAAGGCATGTATACTTTATTTGTTTAATTTCTCATGGCTTTTGTTGTTTATTCTTTAAAAGAATTATTTTTTAAAAAATTAACGGGTTTCAATACTAAATCAGGTCGCTAGAGATGGTGAATCAGGTCGTGTTCCACGCGAATCTAGAAAAATTGAACCCTGATCGCGGTTTGCTATAGCCTACCACGTTCCTAACTTCTATAATCCACAAGACCATATAGTTTGGTAGACCAATATTTTCACATAAAATAAATCATCGTTCTTTTGCTCTAGACTGCGAAATAACATTCAATCAATCACATCATTTATTTGAGGGACCTATCTAAGAAACCTGTGCCTTGGTTTCACAAATAGATAGTTACACTACTGTTAGTAGAGTTTAATCATCTATAAAGTTATAAATTAGTCAAGCGTTCAAAGACATGACTATAACATGTTTTCATAATATTAACATAAAACATTCATGTCTTACATCAACCAGATGAAATGAAATATTAGAATAGAATACAGTGTATCACGTCAAAGTGCACCACGGTTGTATCTGATAGAAATAGCACAATGCATACTTGTAGAAGATCTTTAAGTAAAAGTATATACCTTATGTTAAGATCTATAAATCATATATGCTTACCTCATTCTCAATAACTGCTATGCGCTTTCCATGGTCAGCAGTCAAGATGTGATTCAACAAAGTTGTCTGCCAAAATAAAACACATCTGCATCAAGTCAGCACACATACAAATGTGTTAAGTTAAAAATGTCCCAATTCATAACTAGCTAATCACTGCCTCGAAGCATGAAGGAAAAACAAGATTACACGGACAATTATAAATGCAATTTGATTCTGTAGAGTCTAATTTTCGTGCCATCAAAGTTCACTTGGAACTCAGTACACCACCAGCTTCGAAAACATTGGCAAAGGCTTACATCACAGGCAACTGAAATGATCTCCATCTTGTTTCACTGTGTTACAACAATTAAAAGGTTTTAACTGACTTCCCCATTTTGCCAATAATTTCTATTTTCAAATTTAAGTATTAAATAATCTCAAATAGAACCTCAAACAACACAATAGAGCAATTTTAGGAGACAATAAACTAGGTGTTACTATACTCCTTTCTCTTTTTAGGTGTTTGTGTGGTTTGAATCCCCATACTTATAGCAGAAAAAGCAACAAACTCAAATGAGGTGAGGCATATTATCACAAGCTTATTACTTAATAACTGAGGATATAGTCTACATGACCACATAACACAACAGTCCAGGAGAATATAATCAAAGATAGCATCATTTTCTTCCCTCCTCACTTGGTTCCAGTGTGTTTGGATGAGGTTCCAGTGTGTTTGGATGAGGGGTAGCCAAGGGTAAGGGAAGGAAAAATAACACTCAACTTCATTTGGGAGTTTTTTTTAAGGAAGATGATGGAGGGTAGGGGAAGTAAAATTTTCATAAAAAAGTTGTGGTTTTGTTCCTCTCCAAACTGGGGTGTAGAGGACAAGGAAAGTAAACTTAAAAGGCCTAATATTTGGCTCTCTATCACTATGGATCAGCGGCTCATATTTAATTATGAAACCATTTTTTTCTCGTCTCTTCCCTTAGTTAGAACTTCCAAACATGATGAACTAAGTTCTCCTCCATTCCCCTTACTAAACTCCCAAACAAGATATTATATTTGCCCTCCCCTTCCCTATCTTTCCATTCTGTATTTTACATTTCCTTTCCTTCCCCTAGTCAACTCCCAAACACGGGGGCAATAAAATGAACCAAAACGGAGAGTGTACTACTGCAACTTTCGTATGCAAGTTTGAACACATGTTATGCCCATGTGTAATAATTTCCTTTCTCACAGAATGTAAACCTACAAGCCTCTCTTAAGACCAAGGAAAAGAATTAACTTGATGCTCCAGTCTAAGTAACATATGATCCTTGCATCTAATTACTAATCAAATGTCAAACAACCCAAAGGCAATCAATATAAGAAGTAGAAATTGAGCTCACTGATCCAAAAAATTTCAGTAAAAACATGGACAGGACAAATTTTCAAAAGAGACCTCTTTGAACTTTTATTTGCAAAAAACGACCCGTTTTGAAGTTATTTTTAAAAACCGACCTGGTTTCAGCCTTGTCGCTGAAACCAGGTCGGTTTTTAAAAATATTTTTCCGAAACTTTACGGGAGTTCAACTCCCGTGAAGCTATATTGGTTGAACAAACTTCACGGGAGTTCAACTCCCGTGAAGTTTGTTACAGGCAAACATAGTACCGACATCTCCATTGATTCCACATTCTAATCTCTAGAAGCACACTTCCTCTTGGAACTCATTTTGATCGAAATCTCAATGACCCAGAAAGAAATAAGCC
>NW_017974568.1:0-4245 GCF_001876935.1 Asparagus officinalis
TATTAGGAAGTAATTTTATCAATGAAAAGTTGTTAGAAGTAACTAATAAAGGAAATATTAATAAAAAATATTTATGTCATAATTAATATGCATTTCAACTACTTCTGAGCTACTTCTGAGTATTGAGAATTGGAAAAATATTTTGGAATTAAGGATGACATGTATGCGCCACATAAGCATTTAGGAAAGTATTGGAAGTAAGTTTTTCAGAGAACCAAACACATTTTTTTGCTTGGAAGTAGCAGAAGTAGCATCTACTTCTTTTACTTCAGCTACTTCACAATTACTTTCATGCAAACAAACAGGGGTATTTTGTTCTGGCAACTATGATTTGCATTTTTATTATGGTATTAATATTTTCTAATTATTCATTTTGAAGAATTTTGAGGCTTTATGATCTTTCAGATGCTCATAGAATATCAGCAATGGCACATGTGTGTGTATTTAATTTGAAAAGAAGTTATCTTCATACTGTTTGAAAGAGATTTTGATGTGAGTATAGTATTTATTTACACTAGGTTTTATGTATGTTTAATGCACGTGGTTAAATACCATGATTACGTATATTTAATTTATATTCTTATTAAAATTTGTTCATCGGTTCCAATTTAATGGTTTTTTGCTTACTTATATTTCTAGACTTTAGCATTGTGATTATTTATTTTATTTAATGTTCATTTAAATGAGCTACACCCAATTTAAATTTTCATGTTGATAATTAAATTGACAGTAAAAAATATAATCCGAAATCAATTTGAATTATCATGTCATTGAGACATGCATGAAACTAAGTTTGACATGAGAAATTATAGTGTTGAAAAAGTGAAAAGCACTTCAAAAAATAGCGTTCTAAAAGGAAAAATGAGTAATTAAAGCTAAAAAGACAAGATAATTGGTTAAAAGTGGGCTAAAATGACACAAAATATAATATGGAGTTTGTTCTTTATCCTTAATAGACTTTAAAAAATCATAAATTAAAGATTAATACTAACTTTAGTGTACTTTTATATAATGAAAGCATCCACATAAGTATGTAAAAGTACTAAAAAAGTTTACAAAAATCTCTTCTAAAGATTCCTAATTTACTAAAAAAAACTATTCCATAAAATACTCAGAAAATAGTGCATTTCGTTCCTTCTGTTTTATTTTTTATTAAGACATTATCAATTCTTTTTCACATTTATCTTTTAAATATAATTAGACTACTTTTAGATGTCAAAAAAGGATAGTAAAATCTTAAATTAGAAGTTAAGTTTATATATTTTAATGAAAAAATATCAAACAACTACTCTTTTTTTTGCTAAGTTTTGAAATTTAGCACTTTTTCATGATTTTAAATTATTAACGGCGTCATGTTTTGCAAAATTTAAATATTTGAGAGTAATTTTTAAAAATTTAAATTTTAAGTTGGGTACTTGTAATTTTCATGTTTCATGTGGTGGTGGTAAGTTTTCGAATGTCATGACAGTTCTTGCAACTCTAAATTTTGAGGGTATTTTTTGTGATTATTGAAACTTTGGATTGTTTGTTACAAAATTTAAATTTTTAGACGTCTGCTAATCATTTTGAGATTTGATATGTATTAGTTATGAGACTTTAAATTTTAGGATTTTCTATGATTTTTAATTTCTAAAGGAGTTTTTTGTAATTTTTATAACTTTGAGGTTATTTTTTTACAGAATTTAAATTTTCAGCGCCTAATGGAAATCCCTTGAATTCATCTTTGTTATTTGAAAGTTTAAAATTTTAGAATTTTAAGGTGTTTTTTTTTATTATTTTAACCTCTAAGGGTGTTTTTATAGTTTTTAAAATATTGAGGGTGTTAATTATGAATTTTAAATTCTTCAGTGGCTGCTAGGGGTGGTAAACGATCGAATTGAATCGAATACTAAGATGTTCGTATTGGTCTTTGTTTAAAATTATCGAATTTGTATGCGAACTCTAATATTCATATATGGAGTTTTTTGAACTCGAATTTGAATACTTGGTATTTGATAAATATTCATGAATACTTATTGAATATCAAAGTATATTTATTTTACTAATAAATTTGATTTTTAAACAAAATTTAAATTCATAAATAAAAATTATTCCTTTATGATATATGATGTATATATATTTAAATCAAAATTTTTATCAAAAAAATAGATTTAAGATTATTTAAGTCTTAAAATTAATACATAAAACTTAAGTAAGAAATGGTAAGTGGGTTAAAAATATGACATCATATGTACAAATAATAAGTGATCAAATTTTAAATGAATATTTAATAGACAAATGAATCGAACATACATGTGGTTAAATTCTATTCGTTAGTAAACTTGAATACTAAAAAATAATTTTTTAGTGGTAAATGAACTACCGAATTGAATATGGCCAAATAGTTACTTGAACATTTATTGAACTATTTGTCAATTATTTGGTTCATTTCCACCCCTAGTGGCTGCTGTTGATTTCTAAATTTCATGTTTGTTGTCTTAAGTTTTGAAATGTCTGGATGTTTTGTGTAATTTTAAATATTTAAGGGTGTTTTGTATAATTTTTAAATTCTTTAGGTTTTTTTGTAATATTTCATATATTATAGCTTATTAGTTCTATATCTTAACAGACTGATACCATGGAGTTATTTTATGTATTTTATTTATTTTTTTTAAATTATTGACCAATAAGTAGTTCACATTGGATTAGGATATGATATAATTATGATTAGTATAGATTAAAATTTAAATAAAACATTCAATATAATCAATGATAATATTGACAATGAAAAGATTTTTCTGAACTCGTACTTTTAAAGGGAGTATGATACTTAAAATATTCCTAAAATTTATTAAACGATGGCCTTTGGAATATTAGTGATGAAATGTATCATTCTACAATGCTATAGGATTATATGAACTTGCAGAATAAAGCATATAAATGGATTCTAAATTTTTATCATTTTAAATGTTGTAGATAACTCATGAGATTGCTAATCCCTCTACCATCAACTATATTAATCAATTTTGATAGTACTCTAACATTTGCTTTAAGGCAGTTGTACTACCGCTTATGTGTCAAAAGTTTAGAATTATAATACTAAAACTTTTTAATACCATCTTTTTTATTATGACTAGTTTTTATGCACGTGCAATACACGTGGTAAAATATCAAAATATTTTTTCTTTTATATTTATTTCATTACTTTAAATAAGTGAGATTCATCTTGAGTTTAAATTTGTAAAATTGAATTATTAGATTTAGTATTATTTATGTAAATATTAATAAAAATAAATGTAATGGATTTTTAATATAAATTGTGATGAATATACCTAACAGGGATATTGTAATTGTCATTATGAACTATAGTTATAGCAATAAAGAAAATGTTTAAAAATCATTTACTCAAAATGCTAAGATCATTGTTTGATTTACTGCGAAGTTGTAAATTATTTTTCTTTGAAGAAGTTAAAATTTATCACCGCCACTACCACCCAGGAACTTAATAGAGTATGAAAGTAAATATTTATCAAATTTGGTCTCTTATTCCAAACAATTAATAATAAAGTTTGTAATAATTCCAAACAAAATTATCACAACAATAAACATTAAACATATTTTTATGGATACAGGACAAAATAAATTTTGCTCAATGGTAATTCTTTGCAAATGTTCAGCAGAAGATCAATTTCTCTAGTATTAAGGAGACTCTGTTTAGAGTATGCAGACTCTTCATAGGTGTTAATCATAGAATCTCCTGGACATGTTTTTGTATCATATTTTTTAGAAGATAATATAGACACTACACAAGATTCAGTCATAGAATTAGAGGAAGATTTTTGGGAAGTATGTTCATCATGTCTTCCAATGCCATAAGCAGCAGAATCTGCAGTTTCAGAGTCATTTTCCTCAATGACACTCATCACAACATCCAACAACTCTACATATACCCGTTTATTATTGGATAAATCAAGTACCTGTTTAATGGCCTCCAATGAATGCAGAAAAAAATCCAAAGAAATGTTTTATTGAGGTTTGTGACAACCCCAAGCAAATTCATCACAATAGTAATTCTTTGCCAATTGGTTAAAGAGGTCACCTTTATATCATAAATGATTGATCACTTGCTGCGCTAGCTATCAATAAGAGTATTTTATGTCTATCTAACAATATATCCATTCACAGGATTAATAAAATCAGATTTTTATCGATTGCCTCTCACGAAATGCAGGATCATATCCATAGACAATAATAAAATATAGTAAA
>NW_017974569.1:0-4228 GCF_001876935.1 Asparagus officinalis
TCATCCAGCCTCTCAAGCTCTTCGAGATGCTTCTGATGCTGTTCTTCTGTCGTCATCTCTGTTGCGAGGCCGATCCGAATGGATGGAATCTGAATTTCCAGCGATAGCACAGCTTCACATCCGTACACCAGCGAATACGGGGTGGCACCTGTGGGCGTGCGTATGGTGGTGCGGTAAGCCCAGAGTGCCTCACCGAGTTTATCGTCCCAGTCTCATTTATTGGTTTTCACGAGTTTTGACAGGATCTTAATAATCGTCTTGTTAAACGCCTCGCGGGATAATAAGGTGTTGATGAAACGTCTTCAATTTTGAACTTGTCACAAAATCTGATGAAGGCGTTGCTTATAAATTGCGGACCGTTGTCATGAATGATCCTTCTTGGCACGCCGTGTCTGTAGATGACATGATGCTTGATGAAATTGATGACGTTGTTCGTCTTTACTTCTTTAAGCGGAATTGCTTCAGCCCACTTTGAGAAGTAATCCGTGATCGCCAGAATGAATCGATCGCCTTTGACTGAGGGGGGAAAAATAGGACCAACAATGTCCATGCCCCATACTTCGAACGGCCATGACGTGGTTGATGTGTGCAACTGCTCTGGCGGTTGATGCATATAATTTGCATGTATCTGACAAGCGTGGCATTCTCGTGCGTATTCGATTGCGTCACGAACCATCGTTGGCCAGAAATATCCCATCCTCCTGATGCGATCATACAGTTTGGGACCGGGCTGATGCGCACCACATTCTCCATCGTGCGCTTCCTTAAGAACTTCTCCTGCTTCTTTGTTCGAAAGACATCGGAGTAATAAACCATCGTATCCCCTATGGTATAACGTATGGGTCTCGGCATTATAAAAGAATCTTGGCGCTCTTCGGCGAATTGATTCCCTTTCTTTTACGTCTTCTGGCAGAATACCATACTGGACGTAGTCAATGATGGGAAAACGCCAATCTTGGGACTCAGACCCAATTTGAGTTGAATTCACCTCCTTGGCGTTTACGTTTCCGTCATCTTCCTCTTCAATATCCCTACTGTATATGGGTACACAGAGTTGATGCGTCCGTACTGTGACTAACAGCTCAGTTTCGGGAGGCTGTGCCAGTGATACCGCTAGTGTCGCCAGTGCATCTGCATAAACGTTCTGAAGACGAGGGATATATTCAATGAAGAATTCATCAAAAGATTCTGCCATTTTGATGGCTTCCTGGTGGTACGGGATCAAGTCTTGGTTTCTGACTTCATACTCTCCACGGACTTGGTTGACTATCAATTGAGAATCCCCAAAAGCTTCGAGGTATTCGACCCCCAGCTCCTTGGCGAAACTGAGTCCAATGAGAAGTGCATTGTACTCGGCCACGTTATTGGAACACAGACCAGTCAATGAATAAGCTCGGGGCATTACATGCTTTCCCGGGGAGATTAAGACGACTCCAACTCCAGAGGAGACGGTGGGACATCCCGGGGTTATTACCCTATTAACTGCTCTTGAAGCACCATCAAAATATAATTGCCATACTTGCTGGTGCGATGTAGTGTTAACCTCGTGGGTTTCATCCGGCAAGTCATCATATACTTCTGCCGTATCTGTGGTCGGGTTTGCCGCCAAAAGATCACAAATCGCTTGTCCCTTGACCGACTTTTGCTGTTTGAAATGCAAATCATACTGGGACAAGAGGATGGCCCATTTTGCCAACCGCCAATTCATCGAACCCGGTTGCGTCATAAATACTCGCACGGGATTAACATTGGAGATAACATAAATTGTCTGTCCCACTAAGTAATGCCGCATCTTTTGCACTGCAAACACCAACGCGAGACATTCTTTCTCAATCATCGGATATCGAGACTCAGCGCCCACCAAAGTCCGACTTAAATAATAAACTGCCTGTTCGTGACCATTATCATCGTCTTGTGCTAACAAAGCACTTATCGAATGGTTCATCGCCTTGATGTAAATCAAGAACGGTTTACCTGATTTTGGTGCAACGAGAACAGGAGGATTTGTCAGATATGTCTTGATATCCTCGAGTGCCTTTTGGCAGGCGTCGTCCCAAATAAATGACACACCCTTCTTGTTTAGCTTAGAGAAAGGTTGGCACTTCCCAGAGAGATTTGAGATGAACCGCCTGATGTAAGCTAAACGCCCTTGCAATCCTCTGAGTTCTCTCAGATTCCTCGGGGGTTGCAATTCATGTATCGCCTTCACCTTATCGGGATCGATATGTATACCCTTAGTGGTGACGACGAACCCAAGGAATTTTCCGCTGGACATTCCAAGGAATGATTTAGTGGGGTTCATCTTCAATTGATGACTCCTCATGAGATCGAACATCGTCTTCAAATCCTTGATGTGATCTTCTTTGTTGCGGCTTTTCACAACCAAATCATCAACGTAGCATTCGACTGTTTTCCTGAGATGTTCTTGGAAAATCTTAGTCATCGCTCGCTGGTATGTGGCACCGGCATTCTTCAGACCGAAAGGCATCACCGTATAGCAGAAGACGCCGAGGGGTGTTCTAAACGCTGTATGTTTCTCGTCATCCGGGTGCATCTTGATTTGGTTATACCCCGAAAAGCCGTCCATGAAGGACATCCTCTCGAATCCACATGTATTGTCGATAATGACATCCATGATTGGGAGAGGAAAATCGTCTTTTGGTTCCTGAAGTCGATGCAAATCCTGATTTTTCCATTCTTCTTCATGACGGGAATGATGTTGGCTAACCAGTCTGGATGTTGTTCTTCTCGGATAAATCCCGAATCGATTAACTTCTTAACCTCTGCCTCAATGGCTTCCATAATCTGCGGACGAAACCGTCTTTGCTGTTGTTTGACAGGTTTAGCATCCGGCTTGATGTCAAGGCGGTGCATTGCCACATTAGGGTCGAGTCCTGGCATATCTTCGTAGTTCCAGGCGAAGACATCAATGTATTCTCTGATTAGGGCAATTAATTCCTCCTTCTCATCTGGAGGAAGACTACCGCTGATAA
The DNA here is from genome assembly GCF_001876935.1 of Asparagus officinalis. Taxonomy (NCBI): domain Eukaryota; kingdom Viridiplantae; phylum Streptophyta; class Magnoliopsida; order Asparagales; family Asparagaceae; genus Asparagus; species Asparagus officinalis. Next base: position 2,994 of record NW_017974569.1, read on the forward strand.
ATATGGGCTTTGGATTGGCCTCATCGCCCATATTAATTTGGACTACTTCATCATCGGTTGGTGGTTCTCTCTGTTCGAATCTATCACCATACTGCATGTTTAGGTGATGAACCCATGGGTCTTCCTACGTTGGCATTTGATCGTCATCCTCCAACGTAGATGGATCAGCTGTAGTCATGTTTGACATTAAGGTTTTGAACATTTCTCCCAAACTTGTGTCGGAATCCTCAGCTGAAGAATCTGGCAAGTACCCATCCTTAGCTTTGTTAGCAATTTGATCGATAATTTGCCAACCACATTCGTCATCTGATGAAACATAACCTAAGCCTCGCCCATATTTATAATAATCCTCAGGTTTCCCTTTTGGTACATATACCGCTTTGGCTGGATTACGAGGACCTCGATCGAAGTATAAACCTTCTCCGAGTGTGAAATCGTAGCCCTGCTTTTCCATGAGCTTGCGCGCTTCTGGACTATACTTGGATAGATGTCGACCAGGTTTGTCATCATCTTCGTCTTCACTTAGGAAATGATCTGGTAACGGAGAGCTTTTTCCTTTACCATAAATTACTTCTTTTGCACCTCCTACCTTGTTCGGGATGATCATGGTTGTTCCGAAAGAATGCTGGAGGCGCTCCTTCGTTACATAAGACGATCGAAGCGGCATATACAAGTCAGCATTATCATACAGTTCTCTTACCACATCATCAAGAGACAAGGAGTACTCTAAATCATCTTTTATTGCAATATCGGCAAGTTGCCAGTTACAACCTCCATCTGACGATTGTTCATCGTCAAGATTGATTACAAAGGGTACAATGTCATTTAAAACAAACCCGCCATTGTAATCGAATCCGGCTTCAGAATCAGCTTCTTCTCCGCTGTCTGTGCCCTGGGCCGATGGTTCAGTATCGGATTCGTTACCATAAAGGAGAGAATCGGTGAAATAATTCTCATACCCCTTGAAAGCCAATGTACCCGACAAAATACAAGGGCCGATCATGGTTTGAATTTTTCGTCTGCATGTCTTCTTTGGTGAAGGTAATGCAGGGAATGTTCTTAGCTGCCACATTGCACTGTTGAGCTAACAGTTCTAGTTCTTCAGGCGCCGGTTTGATCTGAGTGAGGAATGCTTCTGAATCGGCCAAGGCCTCTTGCAATGCTTTTCTAGTTTCTTTAGACAGCCGCAGCAATTCATATAGCGTTATCCGCGCTGGAATATTAGCTAGCTGAGC
>NW_017974570.1:0-4226 GCF_001876935.1 Asparagus officinalis
CAAAATATGATAAGTAACTAAATGGACAACTAAGAAGTCCCATCAACCTGCGACTCTCCGTGCGCCAGATTCGCTGCCTGAAAGGGGGGAAACCAACGAGCGTCAAAACGCTAGCGAGATCATCACTACCTCTCCCCCAGGGGAAGGGGTAGGAGTATATAAGAAAATAGAGTCAGTACATACATATATCAAATCATTCATATAACTCTCTATGAATGAAAAACAAATAATCAATGATAAAAACTCCAATCTCCAATATAAAGAATACTCATCTCATCTCGAATTACGTCCGAGTGACCTGCTCTAATATAAGAGGATACCAACCAAGCTAAAACAAATATATCTGCCATCCATAACGGGTGTATCAAATTCTCAAAGGAAAATACCCTACTCACGGGCAATCTATCTGGGAAGTAAAACTTACAACTAATCAATTATCTATGTGTGCATCATCTTGTACTATAGCGATACTTTTGTAATGCTCGTTACTCAATCGCTCTGCGGCAATAGGATTTATTATTTTCCTATTCCGGATACATATAATAACGATACTGTTGTAATACTACAATCGTTCTGCGGCAAATATGTTTTATCTCCCTATTTCCGGATACATGAATTAACGATACTTTTGTAATACTATTACTCAATCGTTCTGCGGCAAATAGGTTTTATCTCCCTATTTCCGGATACATGAATTAACGATACTTTTGTAATATTCTTATTCAATTGTTCTGCGGCAAATAGGTTTTATCTCCCTATTTCCGGATACATGAATTAACGATACTTTTGTAATATTCTTCTTACTCAATCGTTCTGCGGAAAATAGGTTTTATCTCCCTATTTCCGGATACATGAAATAACTATACTCTTTCATATGTATTCATCAGCTCAACGTGCGATAAAAAGTATGTTAACGCAACATAATCTAAGTGTGCGTGTCCATATCTCGGTGTGCGTGTCCATATCTGGTGTTCATCATTATCCCAGATGTTAAATAACTCTTAAGCATGGTGTTCATCATTATCCCAGATGTTAAATAACTCTTAAGCATTATACATAACAGTACAAGATTGAGAAACTCTCTCAAAAATAACAAACAAGAGCAAAACTCAAGAAAACATTTACGTAATCTATCAATTTATTTCAAATCAGCACATCTGTAGTTTTCTGCAGGACATATCATTAGTAAATTGAGAATATCTTTCTCTGTACAAACTCTTTTTAATAATAGTTTTTCGTTTTGGAAACTAGACTCACATATATATCATTTGACACTAATTTGGCTCAGTTTGGAGTTCATATGATACTTCAAATTTCCAGTCAAATATTTTATATGTGCAGCAGATTTTCTGCAGGATATATCATCAGTAAATTGAGCATATCTTTCTCTAGAAAAATTATATTTAGATTTTCTGCAGGATATATCATCAGTAAATTGAGCATATCTTTCTCTAGGAAAACCATCTTTAGATATGGTTTCCTGTTTTGAAAACTAGATTCACATATCTTTCTCTAGGAAAACCATCTTTAGATATGGTTTCCTGTTTTGAAAACTAGATTCATATATCTTTAAATTGGCATTAGTTTGGTTCAATTTAGATTTCATTTGTTATTTCAAATTTCTAGTTCAAAAGTATATATGTGGAGCAGATTTTCAACAGAACATAACAAGCATGATTATTTGCACAAGAAATCATATGTAAACCTTCAATCTTGCACGAAACTTTAAAACGAAGAATAAGACATCTAAATTCAGATAAACAATGTTTAAATTATTTTTAGATCTTAAAAATACTTCTGTAAATTCGTGCTTAATCTCTTTAACATGAAAAGACCTAGTCTTTATACATATATACAAAAGATCCAATTTTTATACACAAATTAATTGATTAGGCTCTATAAAACTCATTAAAAACTCTTCAAAAATATTTAAAAAACTGGGAGGGGGATTAGTAGAGATGATACTCGCCTGGGGTTGTAGGAAAACTTGTTAGAAGCAACGTCGAAGGAGATCTCCACTCCAAAAGCCAAAAATCAACAAAAACCCCAAACTTGAAAGCCTCCAATCTTCTCCAAGAATTCAAAATAGGGTTTATGGGGGTTTCGTGGCTGTTAGGGTTCTTAGATATGATAAAAGAAAGGAATTTTCGTGAAAAATACAGGTATTTATAGAGGCAAACCCGAAACAAACCAGTTAGACCCGAACCAGGAAACCTAGTCTGACTAGGAAAATACCCCTTCGGTATTTTGGCTGTAACTTTCTCATCCGACCTCAGAATGAGGTGATATAAGACTTGTTGGAAAGCTACTGAAGAGACCTACAACTTTGATCTTTTACACGTTTCCAGATTCTAACTGCATCGGTATGAAAAATATAAAAACTCATAACTAGTCATTATTCCCAGATTTTCACTCTTTTGGCCTTTGTGCATGTTTTGTGCATTTGCACTCATATTTTTACAAATATACATTGAATTGATCTCAAATCAATTCTTATAATATCCAAATATCAAAATATATTATTTTTCATCATATAACATATTTATCATAAAATATTCAAATTTACGGGGTTTTACATTCTTCCCCCCTTAAAAGAATTTAAACATATGACCACATACATCACTATGTATCAGTCTTAAGAGTCCCCCTTAAAAGAATTTCGTCCCCGAAATTCCACTATCGTATCTCAAAGCTCAAAAACTGGGAAAACACAATAAGAAGGTGTAATTCATATTAAGAATTCCTTCTGCACCCATCTCATAGTATTAGCACAATGATATTTAAAGTTAACAACCTAGAATGCAAACATTCTCCCCTAAATCCCTAATTAAACGAAATTGGTACGTCGAGCGAAATAATCCAAACAAGGAAACCCTCATGTATATACCATATGTTTCAAATGATTAAGGATCAGGTGACAATATCTCCATTCTAGTGTTAAAGATAAATATAAATGTGACTAAACAACAAAGATAAAGACTACTATCAAAGTATATAAACATAAGAATTTATCAACATCATACATGTCCAAACAGGTGTGGGTAGTCGCGACGAACATCCTCTTCGCGCTCCCAAGAAATCTCTTCGGCTGCTTGCCGGTTTCACTGAACTTTCACTAATGGAATGACTTTATTCCTAAGCTTTTTATTCTCTCTAGCAAGTATGCATACCGAAATCTCTACGGTAGTCAAGTCATCCTGAATCTCAATCTCTGGTGAATCAATCACTCTCTGTTGCTCATCATCCCGCAGATGCTTCTTAAGAATCAAAACATGAAAGACATTGTGTACACTCGACATCGATGCTGGAAGATCTAACCTGTAAGAAACAGCTCCAATGCGCTCGATGATCCTGAAAGGACTAACATATCCCGGGGCAAGCTTCCCCCGTCTACCGAATCGCTGAACGCCCTTCATCGGTGATACTTTTAACATAACTGAGTCTCCGACCTGGAACTCTAAAGGTCGTCTCCTCTGATTTGCATAGCTCTTTTGCCGACTCTGCGCCGTAAGAATACGCTCTCGAATCAATGCCACCTTCTCTGTGGTCTGTCTAACTAACTCTGGACAAATCAATAAACTATCATCTGGCTCTGTCCAACATATAGGTGATCTGCAAGGTCTCCCGTACAAAGCTTCATACGGTGCTATCCTGATGATAGCTTGATAACTATTATTATATGCAAATTCAATCAGTGGGATGTGATCCTCCCAGCTACCCTGAAAATTTATAATGCATGCTCTCAGCATGTCCTCTAAGATCTGATTCACCCTCTCGGTCTGACCATCTGTCTGGGGTAAAAAAAACGCTGCTAAATGACAACTGACTGCCAAAAGCATACTGGAAACTCCTCCAAAAATAAGATGTGAAGCCTGAGCCCCGATCTGATACAATCGTCTCTGAAACTCCATGCAATCTAACAATCTCCCGAATGAAGATCCTCGCATACATATTTGCCATATAAATCATCCTCACTAGTAAGAAATATGTAGACTTAGTCAATCTGTCCACTATAACCCAAATAGAATTATTTCCTTCCTTTGACTTAGGCAACCCCACTATGAAATCCATTAAAATATCTACCCACTTCCACTCAGGAATGGGTAAAAGCTGTAGGGTTCCTGCATGTATCTGATGTTCTGCCTTAATTTGTTAGCAGGTGTAGGCGTATAAAATTACCTATAGGTCCCTTAGCATGGTTCAGCATGATGGTTCGACAAATCAAC
>NW_017974571.1:0-4224 GCF_001876935.1 Asparagus officinalis
CTGCTCACGTCCACAGGATCTTCCACAGAGTTATCTATCTGTGAGCTTATTGGGTCTCATACAATCTCTCAACACCATCGGATTTCACATCTGATTTTACTCACCTTTAGACCAAAACTTGGACTTCAATACCACTTGTCGGAAAGAATCAAGCCTTTTTGGTAGTTTGATGGACCTAAATAAAAATTGGGAATCAAATCTAATTCAGAATGTTAGGCTATGAGGTATTAGCCTCAACTTTCTGATTAAGTTTATTATTCTTTTCTTTTCTTTCTAATATGAGACTATACTCACATATGCATTCCGTATAGATGAGATTTAAGGATTGAGTGGGAGTAGCAGTTAGGTTTTTATGAGATTTGATAAGAGATTTGATAAGAAAAATGGACAAAGTCAAAAATTTTGCACCATCATGTTGCATCACACTCAGTAAATCTGTATATTTTAAAATCAGGTTATTGCTTTCACATAATAGGCAAGCACTTCACATGTCATCTTCAAGAATTATCAAATATCCATTTCAAGTTAAAATGCAGTTATGGAATGGTATACGATTAAAGGCCAAGAGGAGCCAAAGTTCTAAACGAGAATCAAGTTAAAGTTTTCTACTCTTAATGCAGTTATGGAATGGTATACGTTTATAGGCCAAGAGGAGCCAAAGTTCCAAACGAGAATCGAGTTAAAATTTTCTATTCTTAACTAAATTAGAATTTCAAATAATCTACATTCTTCAAGCAAATCCAGTCTTAACCAGAATAGGATTTCGAACAAACTGAAAGTCTCCAAATAAAACAAATTCACTTCTAAATAAACTAAGATTTTTCATATCCTAACTAATGAAGATCTTACTACATTATGTCTGTGATTTCTGAAATTAACTAAATCTCAGAAGATGCTTTACAAAATAAACTAAAATGGAATATATCTCGTATCATATAGGAGCTTTTTTGAAATTTTGACAACCTAGATGGAAAATTTAAGGAGTTATCGTTGTCTCATGCTATGGCCCTTGGTGTCAATTCCTACAAGCCTCCACGGCATTCAAAGATGGCCCATTTAAGTCTCAAATATTCACAGCACAAGTGACGAGTGCTTCCTACTAACTAGAAGGAAAAAAAATCTGATATTATGCCTGTCCATCGCAAGTTGCAGATGAAAAAAATGAGTATTATCTAAACCTGGAGGTGATTTATTTACGTAAGTCAGCACAAGTTGCTTGTGGGAAACTGACTTCTGGAGGGCTTGGGCTTATCTCTTTGATGTCTGATTGGACAATTTACTTCAGCGAATATGTCGCAGAAGCAAAACCTTTAATTTGAGCGACGAATCTTGTTTCCTGTTTCAAGTTTGTCTATATATGTTGAATTAGAAAAAGCACTATTTTTGTAAGTTGCTCTAGCTTCCTCTGAGAGTAGGTTACTACTTCTGAATAAATAGTTATGGAGAAGGATCAGCTAGCTAACTTGGAGCAGGAACTTTTGCATGCTTCATGACCTTAATAAAGCTTTTTTATAGTGTTCATAGGAGACGCTAACTTCTTTCATAATTTAGCCTTTTTGACTTCTCCCCTGGTTTTCCTGATCTCCTTTGCATTTGTTATGCAGATGCAGGCCAATTAGATTATACTTCTATAAGTGACGAGGAGTGGAAGAAGCACCTAACAAAGGAGCAATATTATATTACTAGGCAAAAGGGTACAGAGAGGGCTTTCACTGGGTATGATCCCAAAATTTCCCTATTGTCTTTCAATCTTTAGCACTACAATGATATGTGAAAGTTTCTTTAACATTACTATCTTTTATCTTCTTTTCTTTTTTGGCACCAGGGAATATTGGAACACGAAAACACCTGGAACCTACCATTGTATTTGCTGTGACACACCGTTATTTGAGTAAGCCTTTTGGTCAGATAAAGCACAATAGTGTGATACTATTAGCACTTTAACCTAGGTAAATTGAAGATAACCCACCTAATCCTGTACCTTTAGTAGCGCTTAAAGACTTAGTTTATGGGCGTGAGGGTGATTTGCAACTTATTCTTCTACAAAACCATCAAGGGGAGGTAAGTGCTCATAAACTAGTTGAGAGGTGATAACTGCTACTGAAGATATATATATATCTTCAGTAGCAGTTATCACCTCTCAACTAGTTTATGAGCACTTACCTCCCCTTGATGGTTTTGTAGAAGAATAAGTTGCAAATCACCCTCACGCCCATAAACTAAGTCTTTAAGCGCTACTAAAGGTACAGGATTAGGTGGGTTATCTTCAATTTACCTAGGTTAAAGTGCTAATAGTATCACACTATTGTGCTTTATCTGACCAAAAGGCTTACTCAAATAACGGTGTGTCACAGCAAATACAATGGTAGGTTCCAGGTGTTTTCGTGTTCCAATATTCCCTGGTGCCAAAAAAGAAAAGAAGATAAAAGATAGTAATGTTAAAGAAACTTTCACATATCATTGTAGTGCTAAAGATTGAAAGACAATAGGGAAATTTTGGGATCATACCCAGTGAAAGCCCTCTCTGTACCCTTTTGCCTAGTAATATAATATTGCTCCTTTGTTAGGTGCTTCTTCCACTCCTCGTCACTTATAGAAGTATAATCTAATTGGCCTGCATCTGCATAACAAATGCAAAGGAGATCAGGAAAACCAGGGGAGAAGTCAAAAAGGCTAAATTATGAAAGAAGTTAGCGTCTCCTATGAACACTATAAAAAAGCTTTATTAAGGTCATGAAGCATGCAAAAGTTCCTGCTCCAAGTTAGCTAGCTGATCCTTCTCCATAACTATTTATTCAGAAGTAGTAACCTACTCTCAGAGGAAGCTAGAGCAACTTACAAAAATAGTGCTTTTTCTAATTCAACATATATAGACAAACTTGAAACAGGAAACAAGATTCGTCGCTCAAATTAAAGGTTTTGCTTCTGCGACATATTCGCTGAAGTAAATTGTCCAATCAGACATCAAAGAGATAAGCCCAAGCCCTCCAGAAGTCAGTTTCCCACAAGCAACTTGTGCTGACTTACGTAAATAAATCACCTCCAGGTTTAGATAATACTCATTTTTTTCATCTGCAACTTGCGATGGACAGGCATAATATCAGATTTTTTTTCCTTCTAGTTAGTAGGAAGCACTCGTCACTTGTGCTGTGAATATTTGAGACTTAAATGGGCCATCTTTGAATGCCGTGGAGGCTTGTAGGAATTGACACCAAGGGCCATAGCATGAGACAACGATAACTCCTTAAATTTTCCATCTAGGTTGTCAAAATTTCAAAAAAGCTCCTATATGATACGAGATATATTCCATTTTAGTTTATTTTGTAAAGCATCTTCTGAGATTTAGTTAATTTCAGAAATCACAGACATAATGTAGTAAGATCTTCATTAGTTAGGATATGAAAAATCTTAGTTTATTTAGAAGTGAATTTGTTTTATTTGGAGACTTTCAGTTTGTTCGAAATCCTATTCTGGTTAAGACTGGATTTGCTTGAAGAATGTAGATTATTTGAAATTCTAATTTAGTTAAGAATAGAAAATTTTAACTCGATTCTCGTTTGGAACTTTGGCTCCTCTTGGCCTATAAACGTATACCATTCCATAACTGCATTAAGAGTAGAAAACTTTAACTTGATTCTCGTTTAGAACTTTGGCTCCTCTTGGCCTTTAATCGTATACCATTCCATAACTGCATTTTAACTTGAAATGGATATTTGATAATTCTTGAAGATGACATGTGAAGTGCTTGCCTATTATGTGAAAGCAATAACCTGATTTTAAAATATACAGATTTACTGAGTGTGATGCAACATGATGGTGCAAAATTTTTGACTTTGTCCATTTTTCTTATCAAATCTCTTATCAAATCTCATAAAAACCTAACTGCTACTCCCACTCAATCCTTAAATCTCATCTATACGGAATGCATATGTGAGTATAGTCTCATATTAGAAAGAAAAGAAAAGAATAATAAACTTAATCAGAAAGTTGAGGCTAATACCTCATAGCCTAACATTCTGAATTAGATTTGATTCCCAATTTTTATTTAGGTCCATCAAACTACCAAAAAGGCTTGATTCTTTCCGACAAGTGGTATTGAAGTCCAAGTTTTGGTCTAAAGGTGAGTAAAATCAGATGTGAAATCCGATGGTGTTGAGAGATTGTATGAGACCCAATAAGCTCACAGATAGATAACTCTGTGGAAGATCCTGTGGACGTGAGCAG
>NW_017974572.1:0-4600 GCF_001876935.1 Asparagus officinalis
AGACCAATAAACGAGACTGGGACGATAGACTCGGTGAAGCGCTCTGGGCTTACCGCACCACCATACGCATGCCCACAGGTGCCACCCCGTATTCACTGGTGTACGGATGTGAAGCCGTGCTACCGCTGAAAATTCAGATTCCATCCCTTCGGATCGCCCTCGCAACAGAGATGACGACAGAAGAACAGCATCAGAAGCGCCTCGAAGAGCTTGAGAGGCTGGATGAAAAGCGCTTGGAGGCTCAACAGCAAATTGAGTTCTATCAGGCCAGGATGTCTAGGGCTTTCAATAAAAGAGTCCGACAGAGAAGCTTCAAGGAAGGAGATCTGGTCCTCGCTGCTCGCCGACCAATAATCCTCACTTCCAAGAAGAAAGGTAAATTCGAACCCAAATGGGAAGGTCAGTTTGTAATAGACACAGTCTACTCAAACGGCGCATATCGCCTAATTACTCCAGAAGGCACCCGGCAATTAATGCTAATAAATGGGAAGTTCCTGAAAAAGTATTATCCTTAGTACATTCAGGATAACTCATTTACCGAGAAGTTCCTTGAAGAATATTACACTTAATATTCTAGAGGATAACCTAAAATCATTGTCTCCACCAAAATCCCTCACTGATCAATTTTAATTGACAGTGGGTCCACCAAAAATGTCCATCTGACCCTCTTGACTCTGTCCATAGACGAGAAGGTCCCCTTTCAGATCAGAGTCTCCTTTCGATAAACGAAAGAACTCCTTTCTCTTCTCTCTGGTTAAATCTTCTCATGGTTATAGCCAAAGTTGAAACTTCACTTCGATAAACGAGGAACTCTTTTTCCCAATTTAGATAATCAATCCTATAAAAGGCAAGTTTATCTAGATTTTCCAGATTCTCGGAGTGGAGATCCCACTTCTAGTTTCTTCTGCACTGGAAATAGAATATAAAATTCTTCCTTTCCAGGATCAGGGAATAGAATATAAAATTCTTCCTTCCTTGTCTGTTGGGTTCGCCTTCACCCTAAAAGAAGACCGGGAAATAGAATATAAAATTCTTCCTTTCCCGCACCAACCTTTTCTAAGAATCTATCAATCTAGGATTCATCCTAGGAAGTTTATCCCGAATCCTAAGCAGGGATAAGTCTGCGCCTAACACGCGCTGCCGGTTTAGTCTTTTTCCGCACAAAAAGACACCAGAGTTCGATTCTGGGGTATTCTATCCTAAAACCTAAGTAAGGATAAGTCTGCGCCTAACACGCGCTGCCGGTTAGTTCTTAACCGTTAAAAAGAACACCCGTTCACATATTCAACATTGTGGCAGGTTGTTATTAATAACACCAAAATCCATGCCTTACACGCATGGGGAATTTCATCCTGAATCCTAAGAAAGGATATGCCGACGCCTAACACGCGTCGCCGGTTTAGTCTTTCGCCGTAGAAAAAGACACCAGAATACCAGTCTGGGGTATTTTATCCCGAAACCTAAGTAGGGATAAAGTCAACACCTAACACGTGTTGCCGGGTAGCCTATTCCCGTAACAATGGCGAAGTCTATGTATTCGACATCATAGCACGAAGTCTAAGGGAGTTCATTCCCTTAGCACAACGTTACATGCGGAACGGATTCCGACAATCCGCATGCTAGCCCGACTCAAACGGTAGTCGGTAAAGGCTAATCAAACCCGTTGAAGGCTGGGGGTTAGCCAAAAATCCTAAAGTCAACACCTAACACGTGTCGCCGGGTAGCCTATTCCCGTAACAATGGCGAAGTCTATGTATTCGACATCATAGCACGAAGTCTAAGGGAGTTCATTCCCTTAGCACAACGTTACATGCGGAACGGATTCCGACAATCCGCATGCTAGCCCGACTCAAACGGTAGTCGGTAAAGGCTAATCAAACCCGTTGAAGGCTGGGGGTTTGCCAAAAATCCTATGAGTATTATGGTCAATCATTTCAAACGGAATGAGGAATCATAATAAAGATAAAGACAAAAATCAGGTCCACTAAAGAGAATCAAATGTCAAGGTTTTCAGCAAATAAAATCATACATCGGCTAGCTTCTGCTCCAGGGATCTCAACTCATCAGATAAAGTAGTATGGGTTTGCTGATCCTGTGCTTTCGTCATCTGAAGAATATCCAAAGTCTCCTCTTTTTCACGGAGCGTTCTTCTGAGCTGGTCTATCTCGGTCGCACAAGAGGTAATAGAAAGATCGAGCTCGGCAAGCGAAGATAACTTAGTAGCAAGACTCATCCTAACTCGATCTACTCGGCCCCGCTGCATCTGAATCTCGAAATCAGCAAGAACCTGAGTCTCGCGTGATGACTGTAAACGGGTGTCCAGCTCGGCAGCAATAAATGAGGAGGCACCTGCATCCCGGAGGTCACGAAACGTCTGAAGCTCACGCTCTAGGCAGTCAAGATCATCAACAATAGCCTTCGCCAGATCCGGGTACCCTGCGTCCTTTATTGAATTTATCTTAAGATCAAGGAACGGCTTAAACTGGTGAAGAGAAAGCCCGCCGTGGAAAAGCTTGCCAATCATAGCATTCATGAAAGAGAAGAAGGAGCGGACTTCTATACATATGACAATCCTCTCAGGATCATCATCAGATAACAACTCCCTCGCCAGAATATGAAGACGAGAAGAAGGCCCTGCACGATAAAAAAAAAGATAAAGATAAAACCGTCAGAAAAAGACCTTGAAGAGTAAATAAATAGTATTCATACCCTCTTGAGTCACTGGGGGTGGTGGAGGTGTAACGGCTGGGGGTGTATCAACTGGTGTAGTTGGTCCCATAGCCGGCTCAACAGGGTCATTCTCAACAAAAACTCCTGTTAAATACAAGTCAGAATTCTCAGAGGCATCACATTATAGCTGCATTAGTCAAAATTGGCTAGTCCTATAATTAATTTGGGAGGAGGCATATACCTTCGAAAGAATCATCCTCAAGATTCTTATCGAACGTAGGCTCGGAAAATATATCTCCGGGTAACTGGCCATCAAATTGAGGAGAGCTATACATGAAGTGGAGTGTAGGAGTGTCCGCTATCAAGCCTTCCTCGTCAAAATCATCAATGGAGAAATCTGATGTAAAAGAATATAAGTACCAAAGAAGAATAAAGAGACTACAACCAACAGAAATGAGTTACCCCTCATGGATGTGTTAGCCTCTTTATTCTCAAAATCCACGTATGCCTCCTGCAAGTTATCTGAAGAAGCAAGATGTACAGAGATGATTAGAGGATGCACAAATTCTTTTGTATACCATCTAAAAGATACATTGTCAATAGTAGATGTACCTGGATCTGCGGAATCAGGTCCTACATTGCTATCCTCCCTAATGTCGGCAACCCCTGTAGGCCTTTTAAACTGGGGCAGCGGGTCAGGCTCACCAGGAGACACAGGAACGGAATCGGGACTCATTTCGCTCTCTCCACGCTCTCCTATATAGAGATGGAAAAGCATGAGTCAATGTTCCGAATAACCAAGAAGGTGGTTTACAGAGTAGATGTTACCTCCGTCACTAGCAGGATCATCACCAGCCAAGTCCATATCAGATGCTCGGGAAGCTACACGCGGCTTGCGGGCAAATCTCTTCCGCCTAGCAGCAGGGACAATAATCGAAGGTCTCGCCTGGGGAGGAGGACGGAACTCTTCATCCTGGTCAACTGTGGTCCCTGAAACATCAAACCATAGTCAGTTTCAATATTCCTAGAAGATGTAATGAAAAGATGAATAGCAAACCTCGCTCGGAAAAGTCTTCATAACCTTCTGGATCTCCGCCTGAAGCCTCGTCTGAGGAATGAAAGGCCTTCTTTCCCTCTTCACTAATCCGACGAGTCTTGTTCCGTGTCCTCTGTGATCGGGCATTTTCCCAAATCCTACAGGAATCAATCTGAGAAGCTTCCTCGGCCTCTAGCTCCGCAATCGGCTTCACGGGGATGGTCTTGTTGGCTGCTAACAACCACTTGCAGCTTAAGAAAGTAAGGTTCAACTGCCGATCAACACTCGAGAGACTGAATTTAGCACCAGTACAGCCAGTTATGGTCCACAACCACGCACGGAGACCATCTACCAAACCACCGTGGGCCCGAAGCTGCTGACGAGGATTCCCGATGTAAAGCTGATCGTAGCCAAACTGACGAGCGAATCGACAGGGTAGATATGGCTCTATGAAGCACTGATCCCTCACCCAAAAAGTCAAATAACCTGGCCTAATGTTTACCAGCCAGTTAAAGCACCCGATGTCCAAGTGAGTTCGATACTCTCTCGGCCTCTCCTCATCTGTCAAACTATCGCCGTATCGGCCGGAGAACTGCGGAAAGCAAGTGGAAAATGTCCAACACTTGTGGATCTGCAGCTGCTGCCTGACGTTAGAAAATCCGCGCCCCTCCCACTTCCCGTTCTCAAGCAATTGTAGTAAAGGAACGGAATGATCTGTGGCGCTCGGTACCGACATCATATCGGGACGGTGAAGAACAAACCAAGTCATCAAGTAAGTGTACGGGAGCTCTGTCTTAAGGGTGGGAATCTGAGTCGGCTTTTCCTTTTCCTTCTGTGTAAAGGCACCAGAAAGCTGTCGAAGTCCTCGGTGAATGTTAGCCACCATCACCGGAA
>NW_017974573.1:0-3982 GCF_001876935.1 Asparagus officinalis
GATGTTTGGCAAATAGAATCTGAACTGAGGTATGTTGTGAATTCTCCTTGTATTTTTTCCAGTACACAATTGTTTATGATATCAACTGTCTCATTTCTTGGAGTTAGTATTGCTCTTTCTTCCAAGTAACTTTGATTACAGCAATTCTGTTGAATATCTGGATATGTTGATGCAATTATATCTTCTATTGCATCTCTTGTTGGTTGTAGTAGAAGTTGCTCTGGAATTGCAATTTTAGACTCCTCTTCTTTCTCACAATCGTCGAAAGATAATGTCCCATTACCAACTTCAAGAACCCATTCACTGAATTCAGACGCATTCATTCCTAGCTGATCGGATGATTGATGTTGGATCCTCATATTCTGTGTCAGTTTAAAAATTTTGAAATAATTCCATAACTTAGATCTACTGAGTGTAGCATGTATAATATCATGTTTTGAGCCTCTTGGTACAACATGTAGAATTTGCCTAAAATCACCTCCAAGAACCACTGTTATGCCACCGAATGGTTTGTCTGCCAACATTGGATTATCTTTTCCCACAATATCTCTTAGTGTTCTGTCAACTGCTTCAAATGCAAATCTGTGCATCATTGGAGCCTCATCTCATATAATAAGATCTGTCTGTTTAATGAGATTTGCCTCTGGAGTTCCTTGTTTAATTCCACATGTTGAATGTTCATTCAATATGATTGGTATTTTAAATCGAGAATGAGCAGTTCTACCATGGGGTAGTAGTATCGATGCTATTCCAGAGGATGCGACTGGAAGGAATATTTTTCCTTCAGAACAAAGTTTTGTGCAAATTGATTTCCACACATAAGTTTTACCAGTCCCTCCATGACCATACAAAAAGTATAGTCCCCCACTTCTGTTGTATACGGAGTCAATAACGGCATTATATACATCTCGTTGTTGAGTGTTCAGTCCTTGAAAATATATCTCATGTTCTTTTCGTAATTCCTCTCTATTGAAGTTTAACTCCTGACTTATAAGTTTATCACTACATTGCTTCAAAAGTTGGGGATCTGGTGTGGGCATTCCACTGAAGTTTAGTAGGGACTGGCCATTTTGTAGCAAGAGGTCTTGAATTTCTAAAAGAGCATGGTTCTGAAGCTGAGTATCAGTCATATCCAAAGTTGGCATATTGAGCAGTTTTCTTTGCATGTCAATAAACCCTTCAGTAAGACACTTCCAATTGTCATTCCACAGTTTTTTTAGGATTTATCACTTCACCAAAGATTAGTATCTGCGCAAATAACTCTCTCATCTTACGCCCTGAAGATGAATATGATGCTTCATCTATAGCATGTTGCCATTGTTTTCAGCGAAAGTTGTTTCCATTGCAGATTCCATTAAAACTTCGATCGTTTACAAAGAATTACAGGTTTGTTTGGACTGAACATCATTTACAATATCCTGTAGATTATCAATGTCTTTGAAAAGTATTGGCTCCTGTTCAACTAAATGAAATGGAAGTCTTTCTACAGGGGGGTTCGATAGTGGATATCAAAGCCATATATCCTCCATATTGATTCAGGAGCAGATATGTATCTACAATCAAGATAGTATTGTATTTCATCAAGTCTTTCTTTCGAATTGGAAGATGTCGCATTCTTGCTTTTATGTTGAAGAGATGCTGAGACATAATCGGGTCCCTTAGTGATATATTTGAAGAGGTATTTGATAGATCTACCTCTATTGCACCATTCGACATTTATGTGGGCTTGATACTTAACAACTAAGTTTCGATTGTATGGTACCACATAGCTATTGTCAAGCTTAATTCCTCCTTTTTCCACCCAAACCTTTTCATCACATCTCCTACGATATATAGGAAACCCAGCATCATCAATGCAGGTTTGATTGATATATTTCTTGGGGAAATGTTTTGTGCACTTCAGTTTTTTCATACATGGAGATCTTGGTGCAACTTGTCCACATGGTCCATGCATCATATATTTTGATACAGCATCATATCCAACTGGATCTTCTGTTTTGTCTGGTATTTCGGCGACAATGATTTCATCAATCTTTGCTGGTGTTGGATATCTATGAACGGGATGTAGCCAAATCAAAATATGTGCATGTGGTAGTCCTCGTTTCTAAAATTCTATCGTATACACCGCTGTCAAAAAACAAATACATATGCATTTTAATATACAATGACAAATTAAATAATATATACATAATTTAAGCAACTTTGAATAATTTTCTTTTCACATATTGCCATTTATTTTATTTTTTGTTTAAAGTTTACCAATTTATATGTATATGAGGTGTAAGTTGGTGAGTTTTGTAAAAGAATGTGTGTGGGGGCCCACGAAATGTTGAAGAGCAGATCCTGGTTTTGAAGAGGTATGTAGCAAGTATGATTACTTTTGCCACTTAATTTTTCCACAATTTGCCTCTCTTTTGTTTTTTTGGTTACCCATGTATATATGTATATGAGGTGTGAACTGAAGAATTTTGTAAGTGGTATATGTGGGGCCCACAAAATGCTGTAGCAAGTCTTGGTTTTGACAGATTGCCGTTTTTTTGGATTTAATTTTACCAATTTATATAAATATGAGGTTTAAGTTGGTGAGTTTTGTAAAATAATATGTAGGGCCCACGAAATGTTGAAGTAACTCTTGGGTTTTGTTTTTTTAGCTTTTGCTGCTATTTTTTTTTTGTTTGTGCGATGCAATAAATGGGTATTGAAATTCGTGTTCATGCTACAGTTATTCATCAATTGTTCAACTTACTGTTGGATTAACAAAAATTAGAACATAATTTTCCTAAGAACAAATTTGAATCTAATAGCATGTGTACAAAGTCTGTCTATATTCCTTTTTATTTGTTAATTTTTATTAATTTTTTTTCTTTCAATATATTGTTTATTTGTTAATATTTTTCTCTTGTTAATATATTTTTTTTCAATATCTTTGCAGCATGAGTGACTATATGAAGATCCATTTTTGAAGATTGCACTATCTCGGACCAAGAGAAAGCAGAGGCGGAGGGAATTATTCAGGAGGTGTTATGGCGTCAGAGGTGGAAATAAACCAAATATATAATTAACAAATAGTTTATTAATTGTTAGTTTCTCCATGATTGTTGGATTTCGGCAACTACAGGTATAATTTCTCCATGATTCTTTGATTTTTAGTTTAGATCTGCCGTGATTCTTTGATTTTTCTCACTGGAAAGGTAAAAAACCCTTTTGCAATTAGTTGGTGTACTTTTTGAGTCTGCATGTCCATATTAATTTGTGATTCACTGCCTTCCTTGAGGTATTTCGTCGGATTTTGCTTCATTTCTTGGATTTCGGCAATTACAGGTGTAATTTCTCTATGATTCTTTGATTTTTAGTTTAGATTTGCCGTGATTCTTTGATTTTTCTCATTGGAAATGTAAAAAATCACTTTTGCAATTAATTTGTGTACTTTTTGAGTCTGCATGTCCATATTAATTTGTGATTCACTGCCTTCCTTGATGGATTTCGTCAGATTTTGCTTGATTTGTTGGATTTTGGCAATTACAGGTTTCATTCATTCATGATATTCCCTTTCATCGAATAGTTGATGAATAATTGGATATCAAAAGCATGAAAATTTGTTAATCTATTGTTTCCTATTTTTTGTTATTATTTATTCTTAATATCATGCTAGATTCATTAAATTTGGTTTATCTATCTCATCTTCTAGAGATCTGGTTCAGTTTCGTTGTGAAATTTTAGCTATTTCTTCGTCTTGCTTTTTATGTGTTTCCTAATTTATTTGAATGAATATGAATGAATGAAATTTGTTTCATTTTTGTGAATAGGTCAGCGTTTTCAGTTTTTAACATGGAGAAGTTGTTGTTTTCTATTAGATATTGGGGAGTCTAATTCATGTTATCTGGTTATTTATTCAGTGTCTTACTGATTTACAAAAAAAGGAATTGGTTAGTGCAGTAAGATGTGAATAAATGAAGTTAGATATAGTTATCTGGTCAATTAA
>NW_017974574.1:0-4401 GCF_001876935.1 Asparagus officinalis
CCGACCGGCGCAACCCCATATTCATTGGTGTACGGATGTGAAGCCGTTCTCCCTTTGGAAATCCAAATTTCGTCTCTTCGGATCGCTCTTTCAACCCAGATGACGACCGAATAACAACACCAGAAACGCCTCGAAGAACTCGAGAGGGTCGATGAAAAGCGCCTGGAAGCTCAACAACATATTGAGTTTTACCAAGCCAGAATTTCTCGAGCCTTCGACAAAAAGGTTCGACAAAGGAGTTTCAAAGAAGGGGATTTGGTTCTAGCTGAAAGGCGGCCTATGATCCTTAACTCCAAGAAGAAGGGTAAATTTGAACCCAAATGGGAGGGACCATTCGTAGTGGAGACAGTCTACTCGAGTGGCGCATATCGCCTTGTCACCAAGGACGGTGACCGGCTTATGATGCCGATAAACGGCAAGTTCCTGAAAAAATACTATCCTTAGTATCTTCAGGATAACCAATGTATCGGGAAGTTCCCAGAAGAATACCACATGGGTATTCTTAGGGATAACCCAGTCATTGTAGAATTGATGAATAAGAAATCTACGTTCGAACTCTGAATGTCAGAATGTTTCTTCTTATTTTTATCAAAATTCTCTAACTCTTATGAGTTATTTTTGTGAGATGAGATCCAATCCTCTGATAGGTTAATCTTTCCTCACCAAACCATCCGCTGATCAAATTAAACGACGGTGGATCCACCAACATTTCCATCTGCCCGTCGTTGGCATTTCTCAGACTCAACATGTTAGGTCAGAATCACCTAGCATTAAAGTCTCCCTTTGAGTGATAATACGAGTTGGCACTTTCTTTGCTACCTGTATTCCACTTTCTTTGCTTTCAGGTCAAACCTATAAAAGTTAGGGCCAAAGCCAAATTCCTCTCTCGATTCCTTCCATGAACGAGAGGTCCACTTTCAATTTGAACAATCAAACCTATAAAAGTTAGGATTGTTCCCGATCTCACTTAGTCAAGCCTACAAATAGTTAAGACTAAGACCGAGTCATTCCTTTTCGATAAACGAAAATCCACCTTTGTCCCCTTTTCCACCAAACCTATAAAAGTTAGGGTTGAAATTGGGTTTTCTCCTCAATGAATGAGGGGTTCTTGGGGTTCAAATGACCAATCCTATAAAAGTTAGGGTCGTTCGAACCTTTCCGATTCTCGGAGTGGAGATCCCACTCTTAGTTTCATCCTTCCGGATTCTGGGGGTGGAGATCCCACCTCGAGTTTCCTTTCCAGCTGAAGATAGAATATAAAATTCTTCCTCTTCAGCACCGGGAGATAGAATATAAAATTCTTCCTCTCCCGTTTCCTTTCCAGCTGAAGATAGAATATAAAATTCTTCCTCTTTAGCACCGGGAGATAGAATATAAAATTCTTCCTCTCCCGTTTCCTTTCCAGCTGAAGATAGAATATAAAATTCTTCCTCTTCAGCACCGGGAGATAGAATATAAAATTCTTCCTCTTCCGTTTCTCAGTCTGTCTTTCCTCTTAGAAAAGACACAATTCTCAACTTCCAATCCGGGCACTTGGTGCACGGGGAATTTTATCTCGACTCCTAAATAGAGATAAGCCTACGCCTAACACGCGTTGCCGGTTTAGTCTTTTACCGATTGAAGAAGACACCAGAATTCCAGTCTGGGGAATTTCATCCCGAAGCCTAAGAAGGAATGAGTCAACGCCTAACACGCGTTGCCGGTTTAGTCTTTTACCGATTGAAGAAGACACCAGAATTCCAGTCTGGGGAATTTCATCCCGAAGCCTAAGTAGGGATGAGTCAACACCTAATACGTGTTGCCGGATAGCCTATTCCTGTAACAAGGGCAAAGTCTATGTATTCAATATCATAGCACAAAGTCTCAGAGAATTTACTCTCTTAGCACAACGTGACATGCGGAACGGATTTAGACAATCCGCGTGCTAGCCCGACTCAAACGGTAGTCGGTAAAGGCTAATCAAATCCGTTGAGGGCTGAGGGTTTGCCAAAAATCCTAAAAGTATTATGGTCAATCGTTTCAAACGGATTGACGAATCATAATAAAAATAAAGACAAAAAAAAACCAGTTCCATTAAAAAGATCAAAAGTCAAAACATTCAGCAAATAAAATCAAACCAAGTGCAGATACAAAGAGACATCTCAAATCAGATCTAACAAACTGAAGGAAGCAATCTTAGCCTTAACAATGGCAAGTTTCTCGGCGTGTTCCGCTCATAAGCAAGAACGGTGGCAGCGTCGGCAGTTACGTCTTCTCGGCGCAACGCGTGAAGAATATCCAGCTCTCCTCTATAAACATTTTGAACTCTGGTGCTCTCGAGCTCAAAATCTTTTAGAGTCCTCTCCCCTTGGACGGTCCTAATCCCTGTCCTATCAGCAATGCCGTTATAAGCATCTATCTTAGTCCGCAGATGACGTTGCCGTTCGTACAAGTTCGCAACGATGACTTCTTGCTCCGATATGCGTCTCGCTCGGGCCTTACGCTCTCTCACCCTCTGAGTCTGAGCATCGATCATAAGCGGCGTAGCCTCATCATGCGGGTCGAAGTCTACTAGCTCTTCCAAAAGATATATGAGTTCCTCTAAGCAGGTCAACCTGATCTCACATCGTCCAGCTAGCCGGATGCCACCTACACGCTCAATGTCTGTAAGACTATCTGCTATGAAAGGGAGCAAATCATAAAATCTTCCCCGTCCAGAACTAATGGCAGTGAGCGTTTGTTGTACAACCTTCTCTACTTTTTGGAGGATGTCCTGCACGACAGGATTCGTCGGAGCGATCTCTGTCAAATCGAGGGAGTGGACTAACGGCCTGCCTGAGAGAAGCTGAAGAGAAGAGCTCCCGGCTACAACCAGTATTGGCATGAGGAGGAAGGCTCCCCGCAGGAAACTCTACTGCAATAAAGCACAAGGACGGAGTCAGAAAATCCATCTTGTAAGAAGAATGATAAGCTCATTCACGGAATAATTGGAGAGATGATTTTGAGTGTCCTACACCGGAAGAACGGTATGCATCATCACGTAAATAACGTGGTAACATACACCGACCTATAAGGTGTAGGACGACCGAACTATAAGGTGTAGGACGGCACAAAATCGCCCCAATATACCAGAAGACTTGAATTGGCCAAGCAAGACAAGTCCGAAACCTTCACCCCCGCGAAGGAGGGTGTCGGTTCTTCCTTCATGACCCGCGAAGAGGTCAATCAGGGATACGGAAAATGTAAATTCTCACCCCCAAAGAAAGAGGCCGCGGGGAAAGATGTCGCGGGAACCTCTTCCTCGTTGTGCTGCGAATGAGAACGACTCCTACGAGGTCGAGGTCGGCGTGGAGACATTGAAAATCTGCAACGAAAAGCAGCAAGTCAGGCACAATCTAAAATATGAATACACGAAATTTAAAAGGGAAATTAAGAACTTTAATTAAAATCCTATACATAAATAGGATTTCATAATTGAAGTCTAGTTAAACCTACAAATTTCGTGTATGCGAAACAATGATTGTCATTTTTCGCGGTGAATTTTGGTGAAATACCCAAAATACCCTTCGTGTTCAAGGCTAAAATTCGGGTCACGTACACACTCGGGTTGGGTCATGGTCATCATGTCTGATCATATAGCACCCCCCGATACCCCACAATTTTGGTTAATTTTACAAATGAGCCCTTTTGTAGAATTTAGCCAATTTTGCAAATAAACCCCTTCACAAATTTCAATTTAACGGCCACATGCCCTTATCAAACTTTGGTTATTGGGTTGTGGTCTAAACTTTTGGAATTTCAGCCCTAAATTTCAGCCCTTTTGCAAATAAACCCCTCTACACGTTGTGGGTTGCTTTTTGCAAATAAACCCCTCAAACAACATTGGTTTTCTTGCATAAAGCACCACTCAAATTTTCGACCAAGTGGACATGCAATCCAAAACCTAATTTCAGTCCCATTTTACATAAAGACCCCTACAAATTTCAGGCCAATTTTGCATAAAAGCCCCTCAAATTTTCGGCCACCTTGCAAATGTTGCATAAAACCCCCCAAAGCTTTGTGTATCCACAACCCATCATCAAAGAGCCTATCTTTTAACTCATGAGAACAAAGAGTTGTAATCTTTGCATATGAGTTCATAGCATACCCCTGTAGGCATATAAAATTACTTATAGGTCCCTTAGCTCAGCTCGGCACAAACCGACGAACCAACGAGGCTTGATCTGATTCGGCAGTAAGTCGGATTCCTGATTTGGCAGTAAATCCGTTTCTGAGTTCGAGTCCGAAATTGATCTTGATTCGATCGTGATTCGTCCGAGTCCGCTCTCGGTTGGATGACTCGTTGATTCCTCAACTCATTAGCTTGATTCTGCACGCGGGTGGATTCATTCCGTTGTTCGCGTGCGATTTGTCGATCTCGTC
>NW_017974575.1:0-246 GCF_001876935.1 Asparagus officinalis
CGTTCATCGTCGCTCGTTAACATTGAACCGGTTGTGGAGAACTATAGGCAATTTTTGATGCCTACAGTAGGTCTTATAAAAAGACCGACTTTTTTTTCATTCGATTATTGTTGTAACGACTAAAGTTGTAACAGATTCGAAAAGCAATGAAAACAGCAACTTTCTCCGAAAACAGAGCCACCTTAGGGTGGCTTGGCCAAGGCCGAGCCACCCTAGGGTGGCTCGGCAGCCCAGCCACCCCGGGGT
>NW_017974575.1:1098-4197 GCF_001876935.1 Asparagus officinalis
CCCAACCAAGGCAGATCTACTCTGGCCAACCTTTCTGCCGCAGAAGGCGTGGTGACTCTCTCAAAGAGAGCCCGCCAAAGGCAACGCCAACGCTTGGCCAAACAATTCGCCAAAGCGATGGAGTCCACCGACGGAGTCCGCTACAACGCGGGTCTGAAGAACGAGAGAGGCAAACAGCCTCAGCAACAAATGAACGGCGCCTCTTCCAAGTCGCCAATGATGGAATGGGTCCGTGTCAAACGGAATCGTTCGACGCTGGAAGAACGCATCCGCAAACGCCGCGCACTATCAGCGCAGGCACGGGCTCAAGCTGAAGAAGCCCGTAGAAAGCTGCAGAAAGAGGTAGCCAAGAAGCCGCCACCAACTCGCAAAGTTTGGAGGCCGAAGTCTGAAGCGGCGGTTCAGACCAAAAAGCAGCAACTGCAGCCCTTGACAGTTCAACCTCCGGAGAATCAATCCAGACCGCCGATGATTCCCACAACTGCTCCGGGAGATCCCGCAGGACCATCCCAGAAAAGGAAGTTAGTCTTGGAGCGCCTCGGTCCACTTCCCGAGGAGCGAAGCAAAACTCCAATCCAAGAACGTTTGGGCCCACTAAGAAATCCCCAAACGACGCAACATGCTGGGGGTCGCCGCAACCCTCAACATGACAAAGAAATCATGGCACCCAAGCGCACTATGCTGCGCATTGAAGTTCAGGAGCCCACTGAGAATTCACGCCCAAAAAGGCAGGTCTCAAGGCGTGTGACTCTTGAAAGTCCAAAGAAAGCAGTTCTCTCTCAGAAGGAAACGTTGTCGTCTGATGATGATTACGTTCTACCTGAGAAATCGTGCCAACACACGATAGGTTGCTCTGACTTTCAAACAGACGAGCTGTACTATCGTGTTGGGGGTACGAGCAAAGCCAGAAAGAGAAGTCCTCGAAGACTAGAAAATCAGTGCCCTTGTTCAAAGCTCATTCGGGCGGTACTGTCTGAGTGCAACTGCATCAAGGCAGTCCCTGAGAGAGTTTCCAAGGCGTAGGCGTTTTCGGCAAAGAAGGACGGTGGTTGAAGATGAAGAATTCCCGAGGGTCACCGCTAATATGACAAGCAAAGAGACCTCATCACGGGATAATCTCGAGTCGATTCTAAAAGCATCCCGGCGTCTAACCCGTCTGCAGTCTGGAGCAATCGCACGAGGAACTTATGGTAGGGTTCGGACAAGAGTTCCTTCAGAAGGTGAAGAGTCGGATAACTGCTCCGCAGTCGCATCAGATAATACAGTGTCCAGTGAGGGGGAACCCCGCGAATCACTGATGATAAGCGCGGAACAAGTGGCCAAGATGCTCGAAGATGCCATAGCCAAACAACAGGAAAGCTTTAGGTTCGAGATGCAGATGGCCATGCAGACTATGAGAGAGATGCATGAGCAACAAATTCAGGCACTGACGAACCAGCGAGGTGAACCAAGCCACCGTAACCAGGTTGTTCAGGAAGAGGAGCACACGGATAGGGATGAAGCTCACAATGCCAATAACCCTCCCGTCAATGCAGGGGGTGGTAACGAGGATGCCAACGAAGATACAAGTGAAGACTTGAAGATCAAAAACCTCGAGAGCAAAATCAACACATTGATCTCCGCTCAAGAGGTGAAGAAGACGGGCATTCCTTGTCCATACCCACGAGAATGGGAATCAATCCCCTATCCGGCGAAGTTTAGTCTGATTAACTTTACGCCGTTTGATGGGAAGGGTTCCCCCACTCAGCATTTGATTTATTTCAAATCGCACCTGGGTATTATTTCCGGCAATGAGCCTCTGATGGTGCGGTAATTCGTCGGCACTCTTCGCGGAGCCGCCATCGATTGGTATCGCCGCCTCAAGCCAGGAAGCGTAAATAACTGGGACGACATGGAGACAAAATTCCTCGCTAACTTCTTCGACGACGACACCGAGATATCTATCGGATCATTGCTCGATGAGAAGCAGAAGGACAGGGAGGTTGAGGCCGGCGTCATAACGCTAAGGTAAGCCAATTGAGAACGGCAAGACTCCAAAGAGTATACGAGTATAAACTGTTTCTCAATCCTCCAACAGGTGCAAGAGGTTAAACTGTTCCCTGCGTACTCTAATAGGTATATGAGTCTAAACTGTTTCCCACTTTTGACGGGAAGTTCCTAGAGAATCATATATTCTTAAGGATAACCCGGTCAGGTAACTGAGAATAATGTCCGAACCAGATCCGCAGAGGAAGCTGGGGGTGGACGATTTATGTAACGGGAAGTTCCTAGAGAATCATATATTCTTAAGGATAACCTGAACATGCGATTGAGGATAACGTACTCCTCGTTACACCCAGTTTTGCAAGAAAGCTGGGGGTGGATAATTCGTGTAATGGGAAGTTCCCAAAAGAATGTTAATATTCTTAGGGATAACCCGATCGATATGAAAAAGTGATGAACACTAAATCTCTCACCGATCAGACTAATTGACGGTGGGACCACCAAATTCTATCAAGTTCAATCCATTCAAACTTCCGCTATGTTCGTGCACTCAACACTTTCATAGTTAGAGCCCGGATATAATAAATCTTGATCTGTCACCTGGTCAAACCTTTCTACAGTTAGGACCACAACCAAAATCCCCCTCTCGATTCCTCCAATGAACGAGAGGTCCACTTTCAAATCAAGTGATCAAACCTTCCTACAGTTAGGGTCAAAACCATAATTATTGGTCAAACCTTCTTACAGTTAGGACCACAGTCAAAATCCCCTCTCGATTCCTCCAATGAGCGAGAGGTCCACTTTCAAATCAAGGGATCAAACCTTCCTACAGTTAGGGTCACCTCAAACTCCCATTTGGCCAAACCTTCCTACAGTTAGGGTCAAAACCATAATTCACTCTCAATAAGTGAGAAATCCACCTTTAGTTCGGTAATCAAACCTTCGAACAGTTAGGATTATCCGAATCTTTCGATTCTCAGAATGGAGGTCCCACTCCTAGTTTCACCGTTCCAGATTCTGGGGGTGGAGATCCCACCTCAAGTCTCATTTCCAACTGGAAATAGAATATAAAATTCTTCCTTTCCAGAATCAGGGAATAGAATATAAAATTCTTCC
>NW_017974576.1:0-4189 GCF_001876935.1 Asparagus officinalis
TTACAACCTCCATCTGACGATTGTTCATCGTCAAGATTGATTACAAAGGATACAATGTCATTTAAAACAAAACCACCATTGTAACCAAATCTGGCTTCGGTATCAGCTTCCTCTCCGCTGTCCGTGCCTTGGGCCGATGATTCAGTATCGGATTCGTTACCATAAAGGAGAGAATCAGTGAAATAATTTTCATACCCTTTAAATGGTTGCTTATTCGCGACCACCGTTCTAACCCTATTATCAGTGTCGACATATTTCAAACACTGATGGAGAGTGGAGGGGACTATAATATTACTATGGATCCAAGGCCGACCCAATAGTAAGTTATATGAAGTTTCGGCATCGATCACATAACATGTGACTTCTGTCTTCAAATCTCCCATTTGACACCTTATCCGGATTTTACCTAAAGGTCTTGACCCGCTGGTATTGAACCCACCTCTGAATTGGCCAAAGCTTCTTGCAAGGCCTCCCTGGTTTCCTTGGACAACCGCAGCAACTCATACAGCGTTATCTGCGCTGGAATATTAGCTAGTTGATCCATTATATCGAAGACTTGCGGAGTCTTCGAGCTTTCCGGTTTGTCTTTTCCAATCGGGCGACTGAAACGAGACTGCTTCAGATTCTGAACTTCCTGGGGATTCTTTTCTTTCGGTTTATTCACCGACTGTCGTCGAGCCTCTTCGCCCGGTGTAGGACTTGTAATCACCCCCATCTCCGTGAGAGTTTTGGCTGGTCCCCGTTTATTCACCCCCTGCTCACTAGGTGGTGGATAGTTGTAGTGATACTCATATCCGCTTCGGGTTGCAAAAACTTCTTGCTCTTCTTCAGAGAGTGGAAAAGCTTGTATTCTTTCGTCATCTTCTCCTGGGATAGCAGAGACTCCACAGCAAGACTTTCCTTTCCCTTTGGACTTCTTCTTGGATGACGACCCGGCCCATTGTTCATCTTCAATCAGGTCGGGGTGAACCCAGAGGATTTCGCCGTTTGGGGCTGTATGTGGCACAAGTCCTTTTTGGCGCTGTCCATGCGGGTCGTCATTTACTGTTTTCATTCCCACTTTGGTGATGCGTTTTGGTTCAAACCACGCCGTGGGCACTGATCCAAAACTGATTAAAACCGCGTTTGCTCCAACATTCTTGGACGGCTTCGGGGTTATGACGCCTACATCGATTAGCGCTTGGATCTTGTCCTTTAGGTGGTAGCACGACTTCGTGGGGTGATGGACCGCTCTATGATATGCACAATACCTCGGATCCGTCACCTTACTAGCCCCTTCTTGATCCATAATCGCTGGCAGCTGAATTTTGTTGTTCTCCAATAAGTACTTAAAGATGCCGGGAACTTCGTCATCCTTGAAGGAGTACACTTTAGGAAACCTCGGCTCTGAAGATTTCTGCTTCTGAGGCCGTTGTTGCCATTGCCCCCGAGCTTGTTGTGGTGCTTGTTGCTGCTGCTGCTGTTGCTGCTCTTGGGGTTGCAATTGAAAGGTTTGATTAGCATCAACTGCATTAGCGTGTGCCTTACCTTTCCCCCGTGGGACGAAATTCTGTTGTGGAGCATTCGTCGCCTGTTGGCCTCTTTCCGCCTTCTTTCTTCTGAGGAATCGCTCTGCTTGCTCTCCTCGGACCTTCAGATCCTTCCATGTCTTGGACGGTGCTGTCCCCATTGCTTCCAACACGTCCAGTGCGAGTTGTTGTGGCAAGTCTGGAGGATGAATTCCTTGGTGATTGGGTCCCGACAGTTCATTGCCTTGTTCCGGAACCTTTTGACGAAGGTGTCCACCAATTCCCCGTCTTTCTGTTTCTCGTCTAGCAATGATCCGATGGATATCTCTGTGTCGTCGTTGAAGAAGTTGGCAAGGAATTTGGTCTCCATGTCGTCCCAACTGTTCACACTACCTGGCTTGAGGCGGCGATACCAATCGAAGGCGGCTCCGCGAAGAGTGCCGACGAATGACCGCACCATCAGAGGCTCATTACCGGAGATTACCCCCAAGTGCGATTTGAAGTAAATCAAATGCTGGGTGGGTGAACCCATCCCATTAAACGGCGTGAAGTTAATTAGATTAAACTTCGCCGGATATGGGATCGATTCCCATTCTCTTGGGTATGGGCAAGGAATGCCTGTTTTCCTCGTCTCTTGAGCGGAGATCAATGTGTTGATTTTGCTCTCGAGGTTCTTGATCTTCAGGTTTTCGCCGGTTTCTTCGCCAGCATTCTCATTACCACCCCCTGCGTTGACGGGAGGATCATTGGTGTTACGAGCATTTGTATCCTCATCTTCCACATTAATCGGGTTACGATGATTCTGCTGGTTCGCCTTGCTGGTTCGTCAATGCTTGGATTTGTTGGTCATGCATTTCTCGCATGTTTTGCATGGCCATCTGCATTTCGAACCTGAAGGTTTCCTGTTGCTTAGCTAAGGCGTCTTCAAGCATTTTGGCCACTTGCTCCGCACTTATCATAAATGCCTCGCGGGGTTGTCCCTCGCTAGATACTGTATTGTCTGATGCAACCGTGGAGCCAGCATCAGATTCTTCATCTTCCGAAGGGAGTCTTGTTCGAACCCTACCATAGGTTGTTCGCTTGATAGTTCCAGACTGCAGACGGGTTCTAGGCCGGGATGCTTTCAGAATTGATTCGAGATTGTCTCGCGCCGACGTCCCTCTGCTGGTCATGTTGGTGGTGACCCTCGGAAATTCTCCCTCTTCAATCACCCTTCTTCTTCGTTGGAAGCGCCTAGGCCTTGGTTTTGGCGTTTCCGCATTAAGTCTTTCAAAAACTGAAACTCTTTCGGGGACCGCCTTAATGCAATTGCATTCCGACAATACCGCCCGAATGAGTTTGGAACAGGGACATTGAATTTCCCGTTCTCGGGGACTCCTCTTCCTGGTTCTATTCGTACCCCCAGCACGATAGTACAACTCGTCATTTTGACAGTCAGAGTAACCTATCGTGTGCGGGCACGCCTTCTCAGGTACAACACAATCATTATCAGATTCATCAGATGATAATGTTTCCTTCTGAGGGTGAACTGCTTTCTTTGGGCTTTCAAAAGTTACACGCCTCGAAACATGCCTTTTTGGGCGTGAGTTCTCGGCGGGCTCCTGGACTTCAATACGCAAGTTGGTGCGCATGACTGCCTTGGTCTCTTTGTCATGTTGGAGGTGACGGCGACCCCCAGCATGCTGTGTCATCCGGGGCTTTTTCATCGGGCCCAAACGATCTTGGACAGGAGCTTTGCCTCTTTCGTCGGAAATCGGACCGAGGCGCTCCAAGACTAGCTTCTTCCTTTGGGACGATTCTGCATGATCTCCCGGAGAAACTATTGGGATTACCGGTGACTTTTGTTGATTCACCGGAGGTTGAACTTTGGTTGGAGGCTGCTTCGGCCTCCACACTTGGCGGGTTGATGGCGGCTTCTTGGCCACCTTTTCTTTCTTCAACGCTTGTGCAAGCAATACACGGCGTTTGTGAATCTGCTCTTCGAGTGTCGAACGGTTCCGTTTGACCCGGATCAATTCGTTCGTCGGCGGCTTGGAGGAACCGCCATTCTTCAGTTGTTGAGGCTGATTGCCTCTCCTATTCGTCAGATACGCATTGTAGCGGACTCCGTCCGTAGACTCCATCGCCTTAGCGATTTGTCGCGCAAGGCGCTGACGTCGCCTCTGGCGGGCTCTCTTTGAGAGAGTCACAACGCCCTCAACAGTAGAAGCATTGACAAGAATAGGTTTGACCTCGTTAGAGGTCGGTGGAACTTCACCCGACGCAACTTTGGCGTCAGCCAGGGTGAGAGCTTCGTTGGCGTTCTGAACTTCTTCGAACCAATGAGCTTTTCTCCTGGAGGAGAGCTTCTTGGACTTGCGGGGGGAGGTTGATCCGGACGAGGACGAAAGGTACTCCTCGAACTTGGCCTGGTCGAATTCATACTCGACCTCCTCCTCGACCGGGATTGAGATCCGCGGCTGCGACGTGACGATCTCGGCAGCGAGATCGGTGGCTCCCACTGTGGTCGCCAGATTGTTCGCGGTGAAAATTGCCTTCATTGAATTCATTGTCATCATGAATAACTATATTTTTTTGTTACAAAAGATCTGGTCTTTTTTAGATCCGGTTATAACGAAATCAAAGAAAAAGAAAAAATTACAACTTTCCTTTTACAACTTTCCTTTTGAACAAATCGCAAG
>NW_017974577.1:0-4177 GCF_001876935.1 Asparagus officinalis
TTTCAACAAATTGTAAGATAAAACTTAAAAATTTTCATTTTTCTTGATTTTGACTTGAATTAGTTGCTAATCGAATGTTCGCGAATAGTTACAGAACATGTACACAACTAAACGAAGCGAATTCGAATTCTAAATATTATTCGAGTCGAATTCGAGCATGAATACGAATAATGCTATTTGAGCCGAATTTGAATCCGAACAAGACACTATTCGTTCAGATTCGATTCGTTTCCACCCCTAGTGTTAATTCTTAATAAGGAATCCATATTTAATCTTATAAAGAATATTGTTATTCTAAGTTATTCTAATTGTTATATTGGACCATGTTAAACCCGACTAGTTGTGTGATTTGATAAAAGATTTATCAAATTCATAAATAATATATTAGTTGAATATTATGTCTAATATAATATAGAATTAAATATAAGTTGTAAGAGTGACATCAAATATATAAAATTGCCTTTGTATCCTACATTGAAATGAAGATAATAGTGGAAGAACCTATTAGCAAAGAAGTGTTAGAAAGGGACTTATTTGTAAATATGTTTTTCTCTAGTGTTGCTTTGCAAATATGTTGATGGAAATATTTGTAATTATCAGTTCAAATCAAAGTTATCTACAAAATCTCAAGAGATATAGTAATTGAAATTTAATATCTTATAAGATAATGGTAAGATCTTTAAAGATAATTTATATGATTAAAATTGAAAGCTATGTGGAGGAATCCCTATAGGATCCCACATATATGCTAACTTTAAAAAGGAAGTGTAGGCAAAAAAAACAACTTATAGGTTCCCATATGCAGCTCGAGATGAAGCGAAGATGATAAACATCATCATCTGAGTCAAATGAGATTATCCGAAGCCAAAAAGAAACAAAAGGACGCGTGAAACGACAAAACGCGCGATACGATGGAACAAACATAAGTTCGGAGAACCCGCACATTTGCGGGTCACTTTAGAGTGACCCGTACACGTGCGGGCCACTCCAGAGTGACCCACACACTTGTGGGTCACTCTAGCGTGACCCGCACACTCGGATTTCCCGAAAACACGTATTTCGAGGATATATCGGGATTTGTTCATTCCAGAGTCTCTCCAACTGCCTTGATGCTATCTCTAAATATGGTTAAGCGGTTATTGGCTGAAGATAAGGCCAAATCATTTGTTCTTATCCTAAGATGTTACATCCGAAGCCTATAAATACAAGCCTAGGGTCCCTATACACGGGGGATCAGAAATTGGAAGCTTTGAGGCGAGGTGCTGACCTTGTGAGAGGAGACCCACGAATTTCAGAGAGAGACTAGCTAGATCTCTGTGAACTTCAGCATAAGGATGAATATTTCGAGAGATCTAAAGCCCCTTTTCATCATTCCCTCGAGATCGGACCTTATTTTGATCTTGAGAAGAGTAATAATCTCACTTTGTTGAGGTTATTTACTTCAGTTCTTATTTTTTTGTGAAACGAGATCAACCGGATCTGATACTCGACCGTTCACGGATCAATGAGTCCCCGGCACAGGCAAAGATCCCACGTAAGTAGTAGATGATAAACATTCTCTCCGTGTATTTCTAGGAGATTGTCTTTTTATTTCCTTTGTGTAAGAAAAGTCTTATAAAAAGGCTCCTTCTTTTGAACTTGTTGTAAGCGATAAATGTTGTAAATGAGTTCCACAATGAAATCGATTTCCGACGTAAATAGGAAGTTATCTCTGAGAAAAGGAATATAGAAGTCACAAACGTTTTCTTTTCTTTTCCTTAGAAGATATTTCTTAAAGAGCAGATTAGAAAGAGGAGAACCATCATCTCCTATAATCCATGAAAGTCTAAAGAGTCAGAGGAGAAGCAAGGTGAATCAAATAGAGGTAGAATGTTTGGGCTACTTAAAAGTGTGATACTTCTAACACTTAGGTAAAAGATTACATAATCTATATGATGTGATCCTTTTATAAATCTAAAATTGTTTTAGATTATTAAAAGTGAGGTACTCCTAACACTTATGTAAAAGCCTACATAATCTATATGATTAGTAATTTTTTGTTGTTTTTAATCATGATTAATTTGATTAATATGATCTGTGATTATTCACTGTACACATGTCTTGATAAAATATATCAATATGAATGTTCTAGAGTAGATCTATTAGCGTTATGTGACCTTTTATTTATAGAAACGAATTCCATGCTTAATTTGATTAATATGGTGTATGGTTATTGCATTCATAATTTATTAATAATTGTTACATGTTCACAATGTGATTATCTGCTTTCTCTTTTATGGGATCAGTACAGACATTCGAATAACTTATACTTAGCTCTCTGCTTAATTAGTAAACAACTTATCTCATGTGGTTCATTTATCTCCTGATTCTGTTTGGTATCTCTTAAATCATCTAGTTTGGTAAAAGAGATATTCTTTTGGATGTTCTCTAGGAAGCCAATATGATGTTTTTTTTTTGTCAATAAAAGAATTTTATTCATCATCAAATTGAAAATTATAGTACATCAACATGCTTAGTTAGGAACTGAAATTACAAAAAGATTTCCAAACTACACATCATTTAATCTAAACCTCTAAGCACAGGGATAATTACACCCTGTATTTTTTGCTAAGAGATTATTAAGGATTGTAATCCATATATCAGTCTTAATTTCTCTAACCAATTGCGTTGTGCTCTTGCATTTTTGTTGGAAAATTCTAGCATTGTGTTCCCTCCAAATGCTGTAGATGGTTGTTGTCAGCGTCATTTTTTTGAGATCCTGTTTGATTCCCTTCCCCCTCAACCTAACAGTAAACCAATCCAATATCTGATTCTAGTAGCATGATCTCTAATTAAACCTCAACCAATCCATTATGCCGCTCCATACTTCACAGGAAAATGAATACTCAAAGAATAAGTGATTCCTGGATTCACAGTTTGTATTATCACACAGACTACATTAGTTAGAGTTGATGATATCTCTCCTTAGAAGTCTGTCTTTGGTCAGGAGTCTGTCTTGAAAGGCTAACCAGCTCACAAAGGCATGTTTAGGGATATTGAATCTCCCATAAACCACCTTGGACCATGGCACATTACTAGTTGAGTGTAATAGTGCATTATACAGAGTAGATATCCTGAGCTTTCCATTTTTATGACAGGAATTAATGAGCACCTTCAGGTTGTTCAAGCCACCACACAAGGCAATTGCTTTATCTCTTGTTCTAATCATTTGCTTCCACATCTATGAGTCCCCAGGTTTAGCCACCACTTGCCAAATATCACTATGATTTAAGTAATTTTCATGAATCCACTTTATCCATAGTGATTCTTTGTTGTTATGTATGCGCCAAATACATTTAATAGCTAATGCAATATTCCAGTTAAGGGCATAAAAGATACCCAATCCACCATGATCCTTGCCCATGCACACTATCCTCCAAGAAACCAGAGATGATTTGAATGTTTGATCTGTTTTGCCCCACAAGAACTTGCTGCATAGCTTATTGATTTTTTTAGCACGCTAACAAGCAGTATATAGTTTGAGGTCCAAAATATTTGAACTCCAAGAATCACACTCTTTATAACTTGCAATCTACCATGATATGATAAATTTCTATGCTTTAACCAGTTTTGAAATTGCCCGATTATCTTTGTGAAGAGGGGATTGCAATCCATGAAGGACAATCTTTTAGAGATTAAAGGAACACCTATATACCTGATAGACATTGTACCAGTAGAGAACCCCAAAAGATTATGGATGGCAGCCTTAGTATTATCCTCAACACCACCATAATAGATAGAGCTCTTATCATAATTTGCCTCCAAACCAGAAATGATACTGAATTCCTTGATGCATTGATAGTGTTTTGAAATAGAATATAAGTCACCTTTAGAGAATAAGAGCAGATCATTAGCAAAAATGAGATGTGTAATTTTTAGTTTTGCACATTTTAGATAATATTTGAAAAGCCTATCATTATCCAAGAGACTCAAGCTCCTGAATAGATATTCCATGCCCAATATAAACAGGTAAAGTGAGAGAGGATCCCCCTATCTAAGCCCACGTTGACCTTTGAAATATCCATGAAGAGAGCCATTTAAAGAGATAGAAAACTTTGGAGATGAGATGCATGCTGTAGGCTGTCTAAAAATCACAATAGATAGCTGATCCCCATCAAACACCGATGATGGAAGTTAC
>NW_017974578.1:0-1342 GCF_001876935.1 Asparagus officinalis
ATAAAAACCTAGAGAACTAAAAACCAATCCTAACCCTCCAATCTATCTAATCCAATGGCCTACATTTCATGGCAGAATTGTAAATATAAACAAATTTAATACACATCATTAATGTGAAAATGGTAAAATTGGAACAATTCACTACATTAATGGTGGCTGGCAACATTGGAAGCTGGAGATAATGATTAAAACCAAAAATACTTGAGTTCTCCATTTCCCCATTTCTCTCTCTAACTCACTTCCCGCTCTCTGTAACTCACTTCCATCTTCTATCAAGCTTTGATCTTCCATCTTCGCATGAAGAACACAGCAACAATTCATTAAAAATGATCCTAACCATCCAAGCTTTCGCTGGAGTGAATCTGGATTCACTCCATTGAATCTGGATTATATTGAAGCTCGATTCATTGGAGTGAATCCAGATTCACTAAATTGAATCCAGATTCAGTGAACTAAAACTCGTTATCAAACAAAGGCAAATCTGCAAAAATAAAAATAAAAAAGAATAAGAAACTTATGGTAAAAAACAAGCTATAAAATTTTAAACCATGATAAGATTTCACATTTTACAGCAAAAAGTTACGATTTTTATGGTAAAAAACAAACACCTCACATAACTGAATCTGGATTCACTGTAGTGAATCTAGATTCACTCATACGTTTATTTCTTCGAAATTACAGCACATGCATTTATTTCTTCAACAATTCATTAAAAACCATCCTAACCATCCAAGCTTTCGCTGGAGTGAATCTGGATTCACTCCAGTGAATCCGGATTATATTAAAGAATAAGAAACTTATGGTAAAAAACAAGCTATAAAATTTTAAACAAAAAGAATAAGAAACTTATGGTAAAAAACAAGCTATAAAATTTTAAACAAAAAGAATAAGAAACTTATGATAAAAAACAAGCAAGATTTCACCTTTTACAGCAAAAAATTACGATTTTTATGGTAAAAAACAAACACCTCACATACTGAATCTGGATTCACTGCTGTGAATCGAGATTCACTGCAGTGAATCTAGATTCACTTATGCGTGTCTTCGTTTTTCAACTGGTTTCTTCAAAAAATAAAAAACTTTTCAGACTAAAAGGTAAAATATTTTACCTTTTACAACAAAAAGCTACGATCTTTAAGGTTAAAACTAAAACTTTTAGACGAAAAATCAAAAAAATTTCATAAAGTTACCATTAAAGCGTTAAAATAATTAAACGATGACAAATGTTGAAGACAATGGTTGAAGATGAAGGTTGAAGACAAAGGTTGAAGAAGACCGTGGATAGGAAGATGTTGAAGACAGAGAGAGATTTGCTGTGATTTTGGACGAAAGAGAGAGAGAG
>NW_017974578.1:1478-2410 GCF_001876935.1 Asparagus officinalis
GAGATCATTCAAAGTAAATTAAATCAAGATTTGGATAATGAGGAGCTGCAGGCTACAGAATCAGCAGTTTGTTATGAACTTAATGGATGGTTAGATAAGGAAGAAAATGAGCTGAGGCAAAAAAGCAGACAACTATGGCTTCAATAAGGAGATAGAAACACTAAATTCTTTCATAATGCTATTAAGCATAGGAATTCTACAAACAGTATCAGAAACCTTATTGACCAAGATGGATCGCCTATTTCTACTTTTGACAAAATCAAGCTCATGGCTCCCAGATTCTATGAAGGTCTTTTCAATCAAACCTTTTATTGGAATGTGTTTCCTAAAGTGATAGTGAAGAAAATTCTTACAGTTAAAGCTACTCAATGGTTAATTAAGGAAATCAATTACAAGGAAATTAAGGAGGCTCTTTTCAAAATGTATCCAGATAAGGCGCCAGGTCCCGATGGGTTTAATGTTTATTTTTACCAACACAATTGGAGCATAATCAAAGATGATGTAGTCTTAGCTGTGAAATCTTTCTTCTCTTCAGGTAAAATTCTAAAACAGATAAATCACACTTTCCTCACCCTAGTGCCGAAATCAAAAGAAGTCACTTCCATTCAAGATTATAGGCCAATCTCTTGTTGCAATGTTATTTACAAAATTATTATTAAGATCCTTAGTAATAGATTAAAGTGGATGGTGTTCGCGGTGAAAATCGTGTCTTTCTTTGTAATTGATTTCATTGCCATCTTAAATAACAGCTTTTTGAGTTACAAAGATCCGGTCTTTTTATAAGATCCGGTTACAATGAAAATCAAAGAAAATAAAAGAAAGATTACAACTTTTTATCCTTGTTTGTCGAACAAATCACGAGCTCCTGTTTTGCGGTCGCTCGCTTGCGTGGGTTGTTTGCCTGCGCCGGGGTTTATCCGTGGACCACCGCG
>NW_017974579.1:0-4538 GCF_001876935.1 Asparagus officinalis
TATATTGCTTATCCTTGCTAATAATTCATTGCATATCTTATTTGCTAGGATAACTTGTTAATAAGTTTTTATTAGCATTAATATCGGATTAGATTAGCATAAACTCTATTCACCCCCCTCTAGGATTCCTTCCTAGTGGCATTAGGGTCTAACAATTGGTATCAGAGCTTAGTGCTCTTTGATTTATGGCTTAACCGCCTTGAGTTAAAGATCCAAGCTTTCATATTATTGCTAATATTATTTTGATATTTCTTTTTGCTTGCATAAAACATTATGGATATTTATGGTGCACCTAGCTTAGGTTATGCCATTAATATTGCTCGTCATTTAGATAATTTCCCTTATTCTCAATGGTGTGTTAGATTTAAATTATTTGTCAGATCTAGGTACACTTCGATTTATGGGAAATTATCGACTGCACTTATATTATGCCCATGTTGGATAAATCTAAGTGGAGCAATCATGATAAGAAAATATTTACAATAAATAAGCTCTTGTTAGAATATTTATTAAATGCTTTTGATTCATCATTTTTCTAACAGGCTTGATTCATTTGATAGTGCTTACACATTGTGGAAATTCATAGAAGCACGTCAAGGAAACTTAGAGGCAATCCAACAAGCTTTGGGACTTCCTCTTCAAGTTCAATTGGAGCATCATCATGCACACGATCGATAGGTGATAGCCTCAGCGTGATATGCGATTTGGATTATGAAAGTGAATTATCCATTTGCAAACTCGCATGTGCATATGATAGGTTAATACATGCCTACACTAAATTGCATAATAATTTTATTGATTTAAAAAACAAGCATGTTGAATTGAAATCCGATCATGAGTCGCTAGCTTCCAAACTTGATGTAATTGTAAAAAAGAATGCTATTTTGAAAGAAAACAATGAGTTGTTAAGTTTGGAAAATAATGACATGTCTTCATCTATTACTAGCTTAACTCATGCTAATAATGATGCCATGCTAGAAGTAGAATGTATTAGAAATGAATTTGATTCTTTTAAGAATAACCATACATGCTCTACTTCTATTATCAAGCAATAATATATTGAATCGTGTGAAAAACCGCATATCATGCCTAAATTCAACTTTAAACACATGCATTGATAATCATAAGAGACTTATGGACAAGTATGCTAAATTTAGTCCTACAACTTCTAAATCATCTACACACTATGCACACTTGTATAGCAAAGTTTACAAGTGCTCTATTTGTGATCGTAAATATCATTTATTTAAATTTTTCTATAATACACAAAAATCTAAAATTAATAATATCAATGCTTCTTATGCATCTCATAAGGCTTTTTCATCACACACACATGCACACACTCATAAAATTCATCATAAGCATGCTAGTGTGTTTAAATGTAATCTTTGTAGTCATCTTGGTTATTTGGCTAAATATTATTTTGATTTGAAAAAGAAATTTCGTTTGCCAAATGTTTCTAGTAGACCATATATTTTTAAATGAGATTTTTGTGGTAGATTTGGTCATTTGGCAAAATTTTGTTTTGATTTGAGAAAATGTTCAAACTTGCCAAAATTTTTAAATAGACCACATTTGTTTGATGATGTTTCTCATTTGAAAAATAAATTTAAACGATAATTTTTATTTGTAAATGATTCACGTGCACGCCTACTAGGTCAACATAAATCATTTCAATCCTTTCATTGCACCTATTGCAACCGGAAGAGTCATCTACATAATTTTTGTTTTGACCGTGTTAGTGCACCAAATGCGTCTAAAAGGGATCATAACCCTAGGGCATTAAGCTTTCATGATAGGGGTCTTGTCCCTAAATCCTTTGGTACCAAAATAAATTTAATTTTTAAACCAAGAATTTTAGTGTTTTTATTTGTTTTTCCATTTCTTGGTTTTGAAAAACATGTTGTTGATTTTTTTTTTGAAAATAAAAGAAATTTTATGTCAAGACATTGTTTTTCATGTTTTCATTCTTTTGGCTTTGATTGTCATGAGAGGTTTGTGTTTGATCAACCCTTGAGTTTATTAGGTGTTTATTTCCTAAATTATGTTTACCGGGTGCTAGATGTTTATATGGGTTGGAACAAGCTTAAGGGCTTGATATTGTTGCTTCTCTTGTATTTTATTCAAACGTTGATATTGTTTTGGTTTCATGTGATTTCTTTTGATTTATGGTTTCATTTGAGTGATTTGTCTTTTATTTGGATTTTCATGTTAGTCATGATTTTCATGGTTCTCATGATTTATTTTTATTTAAAAACTTTTTTCACGACTCTCATGTTTTTCCTTCTTTTGATTCCATAAATCTATTTTATACATGGTTTTTAGGTTTTTACCTTGAGACACACTTTTTCATATTGATATATCAATATTTTGTTGGCCTCATGTTTATGAGCCTATTCTATAATCTTATTTTGATGATCACAAATAATTTCTAACAACATGTGTCGAGTGTTTATATTTGTTTTGTTAGGTAATCTACATAAATATCTACGTTGGAGGATGGATGGACTAGAGATTTCACGATCATATCATTTGGAGGATGGAAGGAATAGTGGTTTGAAGCAATACACTTCAAGTCATTTTTAAGATCAAGATGCATCTGCATCTAAGATAAGCTCATTGAAGATCAATCAAGCTTGGGTAAATTATTTTAGGGTTTATACTATGTGTGTAGATACTTTAAGCTCAATCATATACACACATACACATTTTGGTTTTATAGTTTTCAAATTTATATAAATATGAAACAAATATACTTATTTATATACATACATACATGTTTCATATTTATTATTTTTGGTTTTGGTAAACAATGTGTTTAGCCACATAAACATGAAAACTTAACAACACGTATATAAATATATTTTTATATTTGGATTGGTTTACAAAATAAATGATATCTCACAAACAGAAAATAAAATTTAAGAAATTCTTTTTCTAACATGTTCTATTGCATATTTACAAATATTTTTTCAAAATTTTATTTTTTTGAAGTTGATTTACTATGATAAATTGATTTTACAAAATTGGGTGTTTCAGCAGTTTTCAAAATCTATAATATCTATATTTAAACAATTATTTATCTCAACTGGAAAGTGATATTTCAGAAATTGTTTTTCTAACATGTTCATATACATGTTTAGAAACCTCTCCTAAAATTTTATTATTTTTGGAGTTGATTTATTATTTTTAATTGATTTTAAAAAGAAAGATACATAAATTTTCAAAATGCTGGATTTTGGGGTTTTTTGGTCTTTTCAGCCTATAATGGCTAGTTTTTATTTTTATTTATTTTTGGGTGTTTTTTGTTGGTTTAAGAGGCTATAAAAAGCCCTCAACTTTCATTATTTCTTATGTATGTTTAAGAGAGTTTCAAAATAAGTTTACAAGTGTTTAAGTTTGTTTTAGGTTTGTTTTCAAGAGGGTTTATGTGAAGAAGGTTTCACAAGTAGAGATCATTTTCGTTTGCGCCTTCAATCTTCCAATCTCTCCCTCTTGTTCATTAGAGAAGTTTTTCTAAACTCAATTTCTAGCTTTATTTATATTTATTGTTGATTATTATTTCTATAAGCTAGATTTTTATATTGAGTTTAGTTTTGATTATTTCTGTTTACACACAAAACCATTGAGCTTTTAGTATTTTCATACATAGTATATTTTAGTTGTAGGGTTGTACTTTGAGTGTGGGCTTAATTGAGTTCTCACAATATTTAGAGAACAAATTATTTGTTGTTGAGCTTTCATTTGTGAGGTCACATTATATTGCACAAGTACACCAAGAGGAGTGTAGAGGTGAGAGATGTGCTCGGTCCCAAGAGGAGTGGGGTCGGTGGTAAAACCTAGTGCTAGGTCGTAATTTCGAGCACTTGAGGGAGATATATGAGAGGCTAACACTTGAGGTGGTAGTTGTGTAGTTACATTGTGAGTGTTTGTGAATGTTGATCGGTGAGCGTTGAAAATCGATATTGTGTGGTGTAAAAATTTTTGGGTGAGTGTTGAAAACCCGATGTGATAGTGGATTTCCCCCTGCGAGTAGGGAGCAGATACGTAGGTCAGAAGGACTGAACTTCATGATCATTATCTTGTGTTTGTGTTGGTTTATTTACGCACTATCACTCTTGTTTATTTTTATTTAGTCCACCCTTGTTTACATTGCTTATCATTGCTAATAATTCATTGCATACCTTATTTGCTAGGATAACTTGTTAATAAGTATTTATTGAAAATTAATATCGGATTAGATTAATATAAACCTTATTCACTCCCCTCTAGGGTTCTTTTCTAGTGGTATTAGGATCTAACAGCTAGAGGGACATTACATGGGGAAGCCTCAGCGACGATTGGGCGATACTCATCACCCTGGGCCTTCATCGGATCTGAAGACCAGCGAACCTTCTTTGAAGATAAGTGTAGACGTCAAAAATTACATATGGATTCCCGCACGTAGCTCGAGATGGAGAGAATATGATAATATC
Organism: Asparagus officinalis; assembly: GCF_001876935.1. NCBI lineage: Eukaryota > Viridiplantae > Streptophyta > Magnoliopsida > Asparagales > Asparagaceae > Asparagus > Asparagus officinalis. The sequence continues at coordinate 4,476 of NW_017974579.1, forward strand.
ATTATCCAAGTCAATGGGTATTATCTAACGTCAACAAGTGAATGAAGCAAGTCGACGAAGCGT
>NW_017974580.1:0-4143 GCF_001876935.1 Asparagus officinalis
CTGTGTAATACAGGGGTCTGTCATGTTTATGTTTCACTTGCATATCATCCTGAGTAAATGATATGCAGGGTAGGCTTCTGACTGCTTGTAAACACTGCAGACAGAATTGATCTTCAGATGCTTCGGGAATTGGATTAACTTGGGTAATGAAGCTCTCAGTGTTCTTCAAAGCTTCAATCAGAGCTTCTCTGGTGGCTTTGGACAACTTCAAAAGCTCGTAAAGGGTGATCCTGGCTGGTATATTGGCCAACTGTGCCATCACATTAAATTGATAAGGGGCATTTTCATCCAACAACTTATCCACCACATCTAAAACTGAACCGGAGCTCTTTTTGCTTCCCTTTATCAACCGGCTTCTTTGGCACAGAACCCCCAGCGTCTTGGGGCTGTTCTTCAGCTTCTTGAATGTTCTGGTCATAATTCCTCAAATAAGTTTTCCCCGACCGAGTACCGGGGTTACCTTCTGGGTATGCTGCTAGGACGATCCTCTCTTCTTCTGAGTCAGTGAGAGGTTTGAGATGGTCATTATTCTCATTAACAGAGGGGCTAATCATGTTGGATGACTTAGCCTTGCCTCTTTTCTGCTTGAATGCGATGTTCGTCCATTGTTGATCCTCAATTAGGTCCGGATGGACCCACATGATCTCTCCCTTTGGAATAGTGAGGGGTACCAACCCTCTGCCCTTCTGGTTGTGCAAGTCGGTGTTTTTCAAGTGCATCTCCCCTTTATGGACGGGGATAACACCATTTGCAGCAGCTACAGGGGGGAAATCACCAAACTGGACCGTAATCAGGTTAGTGGTTACAGTCTTCTGCTCCGGTTTCAGGGTGAGTACATTAGCGTTCACCAAATTTTGCGTTAATTTGTCGAACCATCATGCTGAACCATGCTAAGGGACCTATAGGTAATTTTATACGCCTACACCTTGCTTAGTAGGCGGTGGTACTTGTGTGTAGTCAGCTGCTAAAGTCTCTTTTCCCTTCGATCGCTGGGCATTATTCTGATTGCGTTGCTGTTGCGGCTTGGGTTGTGGCTCTTCTTCAGCTTTGACCCGAGCGACAATCTCTTCAGCTTGCTCTCCTTGCGAAACTAATTGTCTCCAGGAGCGACATTCTGCTACTCCCATCTGAGCGAGGAGCTGAGTCTGCAAGTTGTGCCTGCAAGTTTCAACTAGAGTTGGTTGAGTCATACCTGATGGGCATCGCAATGCCATGCTGCGGAATCTTTCAACATAGGTCCTGATAGATTCTCCCTTCTTCTGCTTAGTGGCGAAAAGAGTCGGGACTGAGACATCTGTGTCGTCTTCAAAGAATCTGGCCAAGAAAAGCCTTTCCAAATCTACCCATTTCTGAATAGATCCAGCAGGCAATTTCATAAACCATTCAAAGGTCACTCCTTTAAGAGTGCCGATGAACAAGCGTGTCAGGATGGCATCGTTTGCTACTACATCTCCGGTCTGTGACTTGAAGTAGTAGATGTGTTGATTTGGTGATCCTATACCGTCAAAAGGTTGTAGCGTTGGAGCTTTAAACTTTGGCGGATAGGGAGCTGTATCCCATTCTGCAGGGTAAGGCCGTATCACTCCTTCCTCACGAAGCTCGCTTCTGTTGGCCATTGCGTTAAGGCGGGCTTCTAGCTCATCCACTTTGGTTGACTGAGGATACAGCTCTTTTTCCATCTCCTTCTCATTGTCAGAAGAAGAATCCAAATTGTAAGTCTCACGATCTGAATGTTCGTGTACCTTTTGCTTTCCCTTTGATGTTGTCCTCCGGGAATACTCAGGTTTTTGGCCTTTTTCTGCCAGAAATTGGGCCAACATGTCTTTCAATTGGAGAAGTGTTTCCTGTTGCGCCTGGAGCATGACATGATGTTCGTCCACTCTTTTGGCTATGTCCTCGGGGTTTCCCGTCATATAAACAGAAACCTTCTGTGCTCCGACAGAGCTTGAAGATTGAGATTCAGCTATTGCCGAATGTTCATCACTTGTTATAAACCGGGCGGATAGCTCCAGTCCATGACCGAGTATGTCGATATACCCCTTCGAACTCATCGCAAATTTCTCGAACAGTCGGAGAATGGCTTCTTTCTGATTCATCAGAACTAGGACACGGGGCCTTTCCTCTGCTGGTCATGTTGATGGTGACCTGAGGGTATTCGGCTTCAGAAACTTTCTTCTTTTGACGTCGTCGTTTGGTAGGTCTTGCGACGTCAGATTGTCTGTCGAATACAGACCTGCGAGGCTCAGGCATACAACAGTGACATTCGGAAAGGACGGTTGAAATAAGCCGTTCACAATGACATGAATGAGCCGCTCGCTGCATTGGCTGTTCTCTGGAGAGTAACTCTCGCAAATCAGAGACTTGAGGATAATTCTTCGTCGGGGATGAGACCCCCTGTCCTTGAATGGGCGAAACTGGTTCTTGTTGGACGTGAATCTTAAACCCACGTCGACTCTCTTGAACTTGGCAGACCCCATCGCATTCAGGAGTTGAAATGCGAGGGTCGCGTTTTGATTTATAAACACCAGGCCTTGGCCTGCGTTTAGTTGCTGAAACAGAACCCTTAGGGTCTTGTTTTGTTTGGACGCACTCGTGAGGTGCTTGTTTCCTCTTAACAGGGCTGTGTTTTGATTGGACAACACACCACTGAGGGTCGCGTTTAAGTTGAATCACCCGAGGTTCATAGTTTGATTCATTACCTCGAAGTGTGCGTTCTGGAGTATGAACGCAATGCTTAGGCAGAGCTTCGGAAATGCAATCCTTGCGTTGGACCAAGGATTGATTTTCTCGGAGATGTGCTCGTCGGATGGATCTTCTCCGTCTTCGAGCGACGTTTTTCTTGGCTTGTTTCAAAGCCTTAGCAGCAGCGTTGTCGACGTTGATTAGGCCTTTCTCTGTCATAGGCCTCTTATAACCCAGTACACGCTGTGTCGAAACGGGTGCGGGATCTTCAGCTTGCAGAGCAAGTTTGAGGCTTTGGCCAAAGGAGAGGGCTTTCTTTAGCATCTCAGCAGTAATTACGACCTCCTTAGAGATCTTGTGGGTATCACGCCTGACTTTAGGGCTAAGTGATCCAGAGGAGAGGACCTCCTCATACTTGGCTTGGTCAAACTCCACGACAAGAGTTTCGACCGTGGTTTCAGTGAGGTGAACGTCGGATTGCGCCACCACTTTCTCGTCCGAAAAGCTAATCCCCAGCGGAGTCGCCACCTTTTATTTGTGGAAAATTTGTAATAAGAAAAATGAATGAAAGAAATGTATTTGATTTTATTCTCTCTAACTGCTTAGAAAAAGAATGTTTACAAATCTCTCAACTCTCGATTACAATTGGATTTCCGATTACAAAAGAGAAGAGAATGATCTGGATTCTCTCCTTTGTTTAAAACTGGGTTCTTCACGGTGGCGATGAGATGCCTCCCTCGAATGCTCGCGTCGCGAATATCTGTACTCACTGGAACAACGGTCTTGCCTGGTTGATAACTCTTGATGAATGTTCTGTTTCAGAACAAATAACAAACTCTAATAATGATAGAGTTGTTTGAACCGAAAATAATTCGGTTAATGGGCCAAGTAACGACGGTTTGGAGCTCCTTCGTTTGTTGATTCCCCAGACTGTGTAAGGAGTCAATCCTCTTTCTCCGATTCTGTAAAATCGGATCAGAAGATCCTCTCCAAGTGATCAAAATCCGATCCCAACAATCCAAAGATCCTCATGAACTCTGTTGAGTTTGTTGATATTTATAGGGAGATTAGGGGTGTAACTAACCCCTTAATCCGCTCCTAAATGATAGGTTTTGTTACCTCATTAATCGGTCGTAACAACCCATTAAAACCACTCCCCAGATCATGGGTGATGAGCGGTTTTTGAAACTGCCTGGATCGCGTTTGAACAGGTCAGAACTTTGACATGCGTTTTGGCATAGATTCTATATTTGAACGCAGCATCTGGAGGTGCGTTCTGCAGCGATATTGAGCTGCGTTCTTCTATGTTTGAAGGTGCGTTTGGTAGCAGTATAGAACTGCATTCGACGTCAGCTGGAGCTGCGTTCGACATCGGTTGGAGCTGCTGTTCGTGGGGAAAACTGTTGCTTTCTTCATTAATGAGATAATTGTCATCTTGAATTACAAAGATCCGGTCTTTTA
>NW_017974581.1:0-8970 GCF_001876935.1 Asparagus officinalis
TATAAGAACTTACAATTTATTTATGTATAATATGTGAATGACATGAATATTTTGGGCTCTTTAGTCTAGTGGTAAACTTTAGGGGTTTGGAGAGGAGGTTAATGGTTCAAATTCTAGCTACAACATATATATTTAAAAGTCTTTGATAGGGCATTAGGGCTCTTTGAATTCTACAATTATTTTTAATTTTGTTTATTTCTATAAATTCAACAGCCTCTTTGATATCTACAACTATTTTTAATTTTGTTTATTTCTATAAATTCTATAATTATTTTATATTTTTTATATTTATAAATTACATAATTACAAATAATTAATAATATAATTTTTTAATCAAAATTGTGTCAATTTTTACCTTTTTTTCCTTGAAATCTTAAAAAAAATTAAAAAAATAAAAAATTTTAAAACCGGGCCGGTCCGGTGTCCGGCCCGCTTAGACCCGGGCCCGGGTCCGGGCTCCGGTTTTGCCCAGCCCGGATGAACACCCCTAGTCAACATTTACATGTAATTTGACAGTCATAATAAAAACTGAGATAATTTGATTGATCAACATTTACCGATGTGCTAGACAATAATGACCAATCATGTGTTAATAGATAAAAAAATGTATTTACACCCATATCTGCAAACTTTTATGCTAGATTTTGTTTCTTATTGCTATAAGAAAGGCTTATATTTCTTGCCTTGTCGATAATATTACAATTATATAAACAACATTATATTATGGTATATGCTATTTGTTAGCTTGCAAGACATCAATAGTTTTTTATTACTAGTAGTCCCATATTCATCATTATAATCTAAGGTTTTCCTACAGAAATGAGATTCGTTGTGAAACAAAATTCAAATTTAAGAAGCTCCATAAAAAATGCCTAAATATTTACAAATAAATTACATACATATCATGTTTTTTAGAATAATTGTTTAAACTATTAATTTTCTCATTTTCTCACACTAATGTCGCCACAGCGTACGGAGCAATTCGGCTTGTTTTGTCCTAATTCCTAAATGAACCCCTTCCTCAAATTGGTCAACAAAAACTAGAGGCGGTAACGGTAAACGATTGAATAGAATCTAATACTAAAGTGTTTGTATTTGTATTTGTTTAAAACTAGTATGGTGCACGTGCGTTGCACGTGTATTTAATTTTAGAAAACTCAAATACAAACGGGTTAAATTTTTGTGATGATATTTTTTGTGTGTGTGAACTATCCTTTTAAATGATCATCATGAGTAATTTCAGAAAACTCAAATACAAAAAAGCACCAATCATTTGATGTTTGCTAAGAAAATTTTTAGGGATGACAAGTTTAATGGATAATCATCATGCTCATTTAAAGATATATAATCACGCTGCACGTGGACATAAGTATGAAAGTAATTTTTATATCAAAATAAAAATAAATAAGCTTTTATGTGTGTTGCATGTGAATTGGAAGTCTAATACATTAAACTTATTATCGCAAGTAATGTCTATTAGCACATGTTTAAATAAGTATATAATCACATGTTTAAATAATTATATAATCAGCAAAGATTACTACACCCACCATCAAAATCTAAGCTTTTATGTGTGTTGCATGTGAATTGGAAGACACTGGAAGTCTAATACATTAAACTTATTATCGCAATTAATGTCTATTAGCATATGTTTAAATAAGTAACCTACATACTATTGACTTAACTTATGTATGTAATCAGCAAAGATTACTCCATCCACCATCAAAATTTACCCGAACAACAACAATAATATCTCATTATATCATTTCATTCATTTTTTTCATCTATATTTATTTTACTGGTTAGTTTTTTAATTACTCATTATTCATGAAGGATACGATGGATTAAATATTGAAAATTTCAAACTCAATCAAGTGCAAATTTTTGACTAAATTTAGTTGTCAAAATTCACTTAAAAATAATGAGAAAAAATATTTATTATGTAGAATGTGCTATATATATAGTTTACATGACCCAAAAAATAAGGGAAAATAAAGTTCTATCATATATATTTCAACGTTTTCTTTGTTTAGAATATTAATTTATAACATACCAATCATTAAATATCACACACTATGTTAAAATTTTACAAAATGGATTTTCAAGTAATATATAGTTAGTGGAACGCTTGCAATCTCTTATTAAGAAAATGAGTTAATAATGTAAATGAATTTGTAAGTCAAGTGTTTTTAATCCCATCATTCCTACATTGGGATTTTAGGATACATCAAAAAGGCATTTGACATATATCTACATTGCACACATTCAACCAAGTATATGCATTCCATACAGATATTCCTATATATATAATTTTCACATTGTTGTCAATAAATAGTTATTTACTGCTTTCATGTTACTTGACATTAAGAACTATTATGTGAATTTACTTTGTGCCCGATAAACTCCAAATTACACCACAAACTTCCATAAATTACACATAATAGAAAAGCAATTTCTACAAATTTATGAACCCCAAGTAAATAATATTTCTCAAAATAACCAAAAAATGTTATAACTCCTAATTACACCACAAACATCCATTAATCACATGCACATTAAAAAAGTAACATCTACAAATTTATGAACCTAAGTAAATCAAATTTCTCGAAATAAAGAAATGGAACTCCGCTCCATTTATCCAAAGGAAGTTAAAAACACAATCAATACTCCTTGCTCCTTAACAATAACATGTGCCTCTGGATTAAAAATAAATAATTTGATACTAAGCTCCGAAAGAGTAAAGTATCAATGAAATACATCGAGAAATTTATCATGACATTCAATCCGGGGGGTCTTGGAGCAATTAGAGGTCTTGGAGGTGAACTCCGCCTTTTGTTATTTTTAAATCTAGAAATCATTAGCCACATAAGAATAAAAAATTGGTAATACTATTTATATAAGTGTTAATGTATCGAGAAACTCGTCTGGAGATAAAAATATGGATGAAAATAAAATATGAACTATGGCAAATGTAATCACGAATCTCCCAACTTGAAATATTAGTAGTAAAAGAAAATTGGATATTTATTTAACAAAAATAAGCAAACATAATTGGATACTAATGGTCACTCATTAAAAAAAATTATATAACTTACAAAAACCATTGAAAATTGGATAATGAACATCAATCTCTCCTTCTCTCCCTCAACCTTCACGAGTGCATCTTAATAGAAAATCATGTAGTTACCTTTTTACTATCTACATGTTTTTACGTAACCATTTAACACTATTTTTGTAAGCTATAAGTAAATTATAATAATAGTATAAACTATGATTACCTTTTTACTAACCTGTGATGATTGTCTTTTCTTCTCTTCCTCAACCTTTTTCTCCAAGTTCTATTTTCTATTTGATGCGGGATATGTTTGACCGAGGAAATTAGGTCAATTTATAGGAATCACATGACCTTTAAATTCTAAATTGAAATTTTTATTTGTAATCATGCACCATTGATAGGTGTAAATGAGTGTAACGGTAGTGGAAATAATTTTCAATTTTCAAAATAATAAATGTATGTCCTCAATTTTTTATAAGTGAAGAACGAAAAGGCTAGAGACAATTTGTACCTTTATCCTAATGATGACATTAATATTGGATTAGTGGAGGGGTTACAAAAATTAGAAGTTAATATTAGTGGACAATTAATAGGAGAGTTATGACATTATTAGAATGTATGTATATATATGTATGTGTTTATATGTATGGATGCATGTGTTTTAATATGGATGAAAATAAAATATGAACTATGGCAAATGTAATCACGAATCTCCCAACTTGAAATATTAGTAGTAAAAGAAAATTGGATATTTATTTAACATAAAATAAGCAAACATAATTGGATACTAATGGTCACTCATTAAAAAAAATTTATATAACTTACAAAAACCATTGAAAATTGGATAATGAACATCAATCTCTCCTTCTTTCCCTCAACTGTGACGCCCCTGGGTTCACACAAGGCTGCAGTCCGAGGTGAAACCAAGAATGTCAAACCTGCCATGCACCACACCGTGCAATAACATGTTTCATCATCACAATTCTATCACTCTAGTGAGTCAATAACAGGTGTAGGAACAAGGCAAGTGAAAGATACTACAAGAGATAACTGATGAAAATGATAGAGATAAAAATAGTATTTCATCATCCGAGCATACAGGAATGATAAAGTCAATATCTGAAATGAAACAAACTGAGTTCTAATACATCCCAAACCACAACAAGTCTGCAAAGTAAAGGAAATTAAGGTCACACACGCCTTTTACAACATCTAGAAATAAAGTCCTCAACTGTCTAAACAAAGTCTATAAGTGGAGCTCCAAAATAAAACATAGCTAAATAGGGATAGTCGAACACTAAAGTGTGTCGCCATCACCCCTGCGCTCTCCGGGCTCCGGGCTCTGACCTGAAAGGGGAGGGGCAACGAGCGTCAAAGCGCTAGCGAGCCAACATCCAAACAACCACCCAGGGAGAGGGTTGTTGTATAGACTAAATACAGTTATCGACAAAGTATAATTTTATATATATATATAATATTATATATATATATATATTATATATATATATATTATAATATATATATATATATATATACTATATATATATATATATATATATATATATAATATATATATATATATATATTATATATATATATATATATATAATTAAATACCTAACAATAAAACAGGTCTTGTACTTATGGAAGTTTCAACATGGGCATTAGGTACGTCGGAGCGAAATAATCAAACAAGGAAACACCTCATGTATATAACCTAGTATCCCAAATTGAAAATCCTTAAGTACCAACCCGGCAGTCTAATAATGTAAACAGAAATAGCCAAAAAAAAAACAAATACAACATGTCTCCGAACATAAAATATGTTGTATTATGTGACGTCCCACATAATTACTTGTCGTTATTTGACATAAGCTGTCATATCATACGTCTAATATATGTGGTGTCATATTCTTCATATAGTGTCAGTGTCATAACTCGGCTGAATATGTCGCCATGCAGGGTTAGAGAGATGTCCAATGCATGAATTTCAGAGATAGAGATTTTCCCAACTCAATTGCAGATAAATTGGATAATTGTCCAACACTGAGGACTGAAAATGGATTATAGTCCAACACCTGAGGACTTTCTATGGATTATAGTCCAACACGAGGATGTCGCCAACGAGCAGTATTAGTGATATACAAAGCATGGCATTCGTCTTTATGCAAAACTCACACTTCCAACTCGTCGCGTGATTCTAGGCAAGTATTTTCAGTCGCCATTACCATGCGTAGATACTTAGTACAACTGAAGATCAAAGTTAAATAATTTAGATGCGAGCACTCGAACGGACCTGTGTCGATACGGCAAGAGAAACAGAAACAAAATAGGCAGAAACTGCTGCGGCGGTCGACCTGCAGAACCAACTCCGCGTCGACGGCTCGCAGGCCGAGAACTAACTGGGCTCCGAAGCTGAGCGGCGGTCGACCGACAGGAGGTCATGTCCGTCGACCGCCCAAGTGCAGAAGCAATTCTGCTGGCCAGAAAAACACGGACGGTCAACGATGAGTCCTCTGCGGCTCGACCGCTGGGGCGGACAGAACCCCATTCTGGGTTTCTGTCAGGCTACCGAACTCATTCTAAAACACTTGGCGATTTCTATACCCCATTATACTTTTATACACCTTTTAATGTGTGAACTATGGCAATAACAACCAGCATTAAATGGTTAAGACTTTATTATCAAAAATCCCAAACCTCTAAATAACATTGGATTAAAAGTCTTAAATAGTAAAAATGAGTTTAACTCTCATTAAAAGCGTTTCAGATCAAAAACTCATTAATTAAGCATCATTTAGGGACTTTTTAAGAACTGGCAAAATATAATTCTTTGCATCATGCCATAAGATCTACTTATCTATACAAAAATACTGATTTTGGGCTCATAGAAAACCGAATAAAACTCAAATCTAAGCATTAAAAACGAAAAGGCGATGTAAGTTGGGGCGAGATGTTACTCGCCTTACGACGAAGAATGAAGCCGGCTAGATCTGGAGGAAGAATGATCCCTTCGCTTGAATCCACCAAAAAATCCGCCTGAAATGCCCTCTATATAAAGGCTCCCATCCAATAATCTTACCAAGAGAGAGAAAAACTAGGGCGTTTGAGGGGAGAGAGGGGGCTGGGTTCTCTGAATAATTTGAGATGAGAAAAATGGGGGCTCTTTAGGAGTATGAATGAGTATATATACTACCCCACAACCGTACCCGAAACCATTGAAGACCCAACATAGAAAAAACTCTCTTGCGCCAGTGCTGTGCGCGATCGACCGCCGCGCCTTGCCGGGCTGGAATAATTTGTCGACCGCACAGCAGGAGGAAAGAGTCTCATTGTGTGCCCGACTGCCTGTGCGGAGCGATCCTATGTTGGACTTTACCTTGGTGGTCTGAGGTACAGGACGTATCTCGGACCGCCGGCCGGCACATCTGGGCGGGCGTGGGTTCGACGCACAGGCCAGAACAATGCCTGCCCTATGCCTTCTATCACATTGCTGATCAATTCTCCCTCTTGATTCTCCTACATAGAATTCTTCTAGGCCTCCCAAACACTATTTATCACCATTTATTTACATATATATGGTTATGTCATCGCAAAAGAAATGTTTCACCACTAAATAACCAATAATATTCATTAATAAATTTACGGAGGTTCTACATTCTTCCCATCTTAAAGAAAATTTCGTCTGGAAATATCGAAAATCGGGATTACTCATTCTCGAAATGTCGAGTTATTTTCTCAGATGAGCGGTTATATGGATAGTTTATACTTAACCGTCTAAAATGATAACATCCTCGCCTCAAGCCCTAATCTAATTGCGAACTAGTACATCGGGGTGAAAATCCAAACAAGGAACCCGCATGAATTTATACCATCGTGTTCCAAAACGATTTAAGAATGCTGGCCTGAAGATATCTCAATTTCTATTGTTTAAATATATATAACCAAGCGGATATCACATATTATAAGCGTAGTTGTCAGAAAATTTAGTTACGCTGATCAAACAAATGGGGGTGAGTTGCGGTCGCATGTGTCCTCCGTCGCGCTCGCCAAGAAGCTTCTCAACTTCCAGCTTCGGTTTCCATGAACTTTGCGACCAAGCGGAATCACCTTGTTCCTGAGGTCTCGTTGTCTTCCTTAGCAAATGAATAGGACACTGGATCTCCGAATTAGTAGACAAATCGGTCCCGAGCTCAATCTCGATATATCAACACTCGCCTGCTGGCTCCTTCATCATGTAAGTGCTTCTTGAGCATAGAGATGTTGAACACATTGGTGGACACTAGAATAGATGCTGGGAAGATCTTAGTCTGATTGACACCGCTCCAAATACGCTCCAAAATTCTGGAAAGTGTCTAATATATCGTCGGCCGCAAGCTTCCCTTCGCTCCGAATCGCTGCACGTTCATAGGGATACCTTCAGCATAGACAAAATCCCCCAATTCTGAAAACTCTGTGGTCCTTCGCCTCTTATCTGCATAGCTCTTCTGCCGCGCTCTTGAGCGGCCTAGGGAATCGCCTCTCTGATCAATGCTACCTTTCATCAGTAGTGTGCCTCAACAAGCTCTGGCCAAGCATCAAACTATCCTCTCGGGCTCTGCCCAGCATATCGGTGATTTCTGACAGGGCCTCCCATACAATGCCTCGACGAGCCATGCCGATCGGTCGCTTCGGATAACTGTGTTATAGCAAACCTACCATGCGAATATGATTCCTCCCGCTGACCATATGCGAAGTCAATGACACATGCCGCTCAACATGTCTCCAATTATATACCTGATTCACCCTCTCCGTCTGGACCATCGTCTGGCGGAGTGAAATACACTGCCTATAAGAAGGCTGTGCGTGCGTGCCAAATGTAGTCCTGGGAAACTCCTCTCCAAAAATGTGAAGTAAGAAACCAGATCTCTCTCGATCCGACAGATCGTCGTCCGCGAGACCCCGTTGAAGTCGAGACCTATTTCTCGCGCAATGAAGATCCTCGCATAAGCTCTCGGCCGGTGAACTAGTATAAGTGGTCCTCCACTGGAATTAAAATGTGCTGACTTCGTCAACCAGGAAATCCACTATCAGCCGCAAACTGGAATCATTCCCCTTACTTGCGAGCTTCGCGCAACCCCGCCCAGGCAATGAAAATCCATAGAAATATCTGCCCACTTTCCCTCTGCGAATGGGTAAGAGGGCCCTGGCAGTGTCCCTGCCGGTTCTCTGTATGCTTCTGCCTTCACCTGCCTGACAGGTTAAAACATCTAGCCCACATAGTCTGCAATCTCTCCGCGATACCACATCCACCAGAAATGCCTCTTCAGCGGTTCCTTGTACATCTTGGTAGGTTCCCTGAGATGTACTGGTGTCGTGTACCGAGTACGGTGAACGCTCTTGTCAGACCCTAAAACTCCCCCTCTTCAACTCATGCCACTGGTGGTGGCGATGACAATCTACCCGTGTCAATCCGTAATCCTCCATTTGCTCCAATGGGTCCAGATTCCTACCGTTAGGCTGCTTTGGAAATCTCCCCCTTACGGGTTTGAATCCAAGGCAGTCCTCCACTGAGAGCCTCTGCAGCAACGCCTCGTCACTCCAGATGGGCTGGCACTGCAGCATCAGCGCTCCCAAGAAGTGCACTGCGTTCCTCCGAACTCTCGCGGTTTAAATATCAAACTCGGCCTAAGGGTGATAAGATCTCTATACAAGGCGAACACCTCAAGAGCCGCAACCCGGAGTTGACGCGATTGTGGTTGTCATTGTCAACGACGGCTCTCATCTACGTCCAAAAGCCATCTGCTTACGACGTTCGCCTTCCTTGCGATGATACTGGAATCGGCGAACTTTGTAGTTCCTTATTGACGGCTGCTACTGACATGTGAAGTTCCTTCTGCAGAAAGAGGTTACTTCAGAAACCTCTGTATGTCTTG
>NW_017974582.1:0-4705 GCF_001876935.1 Asparagus officinalis
ATTTGAATGAAGTAGTGTATTTATCAATGATTTTACATATCCTATCACACCCAATAATTAATGAGAATAACCTACCTGAAATCTAGTTTTCGTAGCTATCATTTAAAATTGCCCATCTAACATTAAATCTCAACCATTCAAATTGAGAACATGTTCACTCAAATCAATTATAATCAGACCAATGTTCATCCTAATCAAAATTAAAACTAAATAAAATTCATATCTATGACCAGCTACTCTCTTCCTCCATAAATATCCTGGCTACAAAAAAAAAGCTATTATTCAACATTTCCATTATAGATAGAAGAGCTAAAATTTCCAACCCACCCCAAATTATCTATGAATTGTATAAATCATCTGTTTTTATAAAAATATTTTGATAGAATCTGCACTCTGATTCAATAGCTCCTCTCGTACAATCTCCATGATGAACCTCATCTCTCTGTTTGAATAAAGACCTAGTGGTTACTATTGAAACCAATGATAGGCGATTGTATTTTAATTTGGATAGCTTGTTGGATATTTTTTGGTCAAAACCGTTTTTCAAAAATGAGTTTTTAAACTATGTATTTATTAACTACTGGTATTTTTCAGAAATCCTTAGTAGCGTAGCGGAAAGTTAAAATTTTGATATCTCAAAGGTCCTGTGTTCGAGGCTTGGGTAAGCCGAAAATTATTTTTATTTAATTTCTCTCATAAGTTCTAGTGGGCCGTGGGCTCGTGAGCCAATGGGCCGGGGATCGGGGCTAATCGGGCTGAGGTGCTAAGTGACGTTTTGTTAAGCACACTTTGCGCTTTGCACGGAGGCATCGTGGCTAGGTGGCGCCACGCAGGCTGCTTCACAGCATTTGGGCGAGCCTCGCATTCGCAGCTTTCGCAAGCCTCGCGTTCGCATGAGGGAACGCGACCCTCGCGTTCACAAGAGGGAAGAGGGAACGCGACCCTCGCGTTGGCACGAGAATGGACGCGACCCTCGTGTTACTCCGTATCGCGACCCTCTTGTTCAGACGTTACTGCATACAGCAGTTACATCTTAGGGAGCAGTTGGACATATGAAAAAAGTGATACGAAAAATAGAGAGGAAAATATCTTTTGTGCTGTTGTGCTGCTGCTGCAGAATCTGAAAGCGTGTAAGCTTTAATCTGTGCTCGAAGAAACATAGCCCTGAACCGAAAGGTTATTTAAGATTGAAAGATCTTTTGCTTGAACCGAAAGGTTTTGAACCGAAATGTTGTTTAAGATCGAAATTTTTTTTGCCCGAACCGAAAGGTTTTGAACCGAAAGGTTTTGAACTGAAAGGTTTTAACATATCGAGAAGATCTTTGCCTACACAGAAAGGTTTTGAACCGAAAGGTTTGATAGATTGAGGAGATCTTTGCCTTATAGATCGAGAAGATCTTGACAGTACATGTTTTGTGCACACCAGTATACTATACTGCTATTGCTTTAAGCAGTTTGACCTTGGGATCCAATGCTGAGAGGGAATTATGTGAGATTTTATAGCGATAACAATAATAATAAGTTCAAGGTGTCATGAGCGATAACCCGACAAAGTTTAGGGTGGTTTTGTGAAATTAACCCTATCAATTTTTAAAGGAAACATGTTCCAAGAAATCACTTCGTCTGTACCTACTTTTTTTTCAAGAAGCCTCATTGTCTATTGTACACTTCGACTAAAAAAAAAAGAAAAAAAAGGGAAAAAAAAAGGCATTAGTTCTTAATTATATCCATTTTAAACAGAATTGTAACTCTCCTCTACTAGGAAAAAAAGATGATAGAAGGTATCTAACATTAAAAACAAGCATAGTGGGGGAACTTTGAAGTGTAAAATTGATTACATCTTAACGTATCATTTGGGCAAATTATTATTTCAATAATTATGGGTTTGGCGTGTTGTGATTAGAGGATAAGGAAGAATCTACTCTGGATATTAGTGTACATCATAGACATTAATTTAAGTATTAATTAAACTCAAGTTCAATCGCAAACTCCGGATCTCATTGCTTTTTTTTGGACGCGAAGCTTGGAATCAAATGTATCCTTTCAAGAACGGTCAAAATTATTTAATCGCACGTCAAGATTCATTTCGTTGCCCACTGCTAAAGTTTCGTTTATTTGAAGAAAAATCTTATTCACAATCAAATATGTTTAATATTATTCTAGCAGATTCGCATTATTTAAATTCCTTACCAATTACATTATATAATTTTTATTATTCAAAAGAGTTTTTTTGGCTAGAAACCACCTTAAAAAGTGAGCAACTATACAAAAACCACTTTTAGTTTTCAATATATAATAAATCATCTTTAAAGTGGGTTCATTGCAATCAACATTTCCTAGTCAAATTTTAACTAAAAACCCAAAATTACATACCCTTAAAATTTCACATGGAAGGCCCACAACTCCTAATGTTTAGGTCTAGTTTGAATACAAGTCATGTATCTAGAAACATACGTTTGATTGCAATGCAAACACACTTTAAAAGTCTTTATGTATAAGTTGACAATAAAGTGTTGATATAGATGGAGAATTGAAGGATTTAATCGAAAATATTCTTTGGAAGGATACTATTTATATAGTTAGATTTCATAGATAAAAAATGTGCGTAATTAGTAGTATGTGAGTATTAGTCCCACATTCACTAATTGGATGCATTTTATTGTCATTCAAGGCCTTGTTCGATCCCTCAGATCACCATAACCCTTATATCTAGAGTCTCCTTTGTCCATTTGATCTACACAGAAATCAAATCATCTACTTGATTTTCCTCTTCAATCATCTAACTTTTGATCCTTAATTGTTGATTTCGGAGACTCATGTGAACTTCTTTTGGGCTGCAGTCATCTCCTCCTCAGAAGTATTATGCAGACCCAACGCTATCGTAAGTGGGGCGTAATTTCTTCAAGGCTAATCCTCCATCAGAGGATGATTCGGTATTTTATAAAGTAATTCTCCCTTAAGTTTACAACAACTATTCTTATCTATTTTCTGCTCTTTGTATTTCTTCCCATATAATTAGTTCTGTTTTGATGTGTCCTTAATGTTGTGCGCAGCGAAACTCGAAACACACGAAAGAGCACGAACAAGAACGAGATAGATCACAACCAATAAGTAAAACACAAACATCACATTAAGACAAACGAATTTTACGTGGTTTGGTAAGTTGCCTACGTCCACGGGGCAAAGAGGGGGGAGTTTTTACTATTAGAGATAAAGAGAATACAAATAGGGTTTATAATCTCAACAAAAAAACCCTCAAACAAAGCTCTCAAAATCTCTCACCAACTCTCCCTCAAAGGATGCACAAAACTATCTCAAAACTGCTCAAAATCGTCTCTCCTATTAACCTTAATAATCGTGATTAGGGTTATATATCAACTCAGAACAAAACGCATCAGAAAACAAAGCCCATGCTCAGACCCGAGTCACAGGAATCAAGTCTCACGTAGTTCACCCAAATAGCCTCCAAAGGCCCTCAACCTTGAAGAATGTTCAATAGCTCCAAACAATGACCAAACTTCACACCCGAGGTAACTTTGGTCAACGTATCCGCATGGTTATCCTTTGTGTGAATCTTCTCCAATGTGACATCTCCATCATCCAAGATATCTCGAACAAAATAGAATCTGACATCAATGTGCTTTGTATATGCATGATAGACCTGGTTCTTTGCCAAATAGATAGCCGACATACTATCACAATACATCCAGATGGTCTCCTATGTAATGCCCAAGTCATCTAACAATCCGTGCAACCACAAAGCCTCCTTTACAACTTCAGTCACCGCCATATACTCCGCCTCCGTAGTAGAAAGAGTCATTGAAGACTGAAGTGTACATCTCCAACACATCAGTGCTCCTGCTAATGTAAACACATATCCTAAAGTAGACCGGCGCTTGTCAAGATTCCCAACATAATCAGAATCCACATAGCTAATATAATCCTGTCCAATCTTCTTATTCTTCTAAAATACCAAACCAACATCCACAGTACCTTTGATATATTGTAGAATCCACTTCACGGCCTCCTAATGACCCTTCTCGGGGTCGTACATGTACCTAGATACAATGATCATGGCCTGTGATAAATCTAGCCTCGTACACACCATCGTATACATCAAGCTACCCATTACATTGGCATATGGAACCTTTGATATGTACTGTCTATCCTCAACTGAAACATGTGACATCTCAGCTAAAAGCTTGAAGTGAGGAGCCAATGGAGTGCTCACCGTCTTGGCATTGCCATCAAAGCTGAATTTCTTCAACATCTTATGTAAGTAGCTCCTCTGTGTCATCTTCAATCTCCCATTTACCCCGTCTCTCTCAATCTCCATACCTGATATCTTCTTAGCTTCTCCAAGATCCTTCATCTCAAATTGGATGGCAGCTCCTTTTTCAACTTTCGAATAGCCGAAAAATTCCTAGAAGCAATAAGCATATCATCAACATATAACAACAAATGAATATACTCACCATCTTGTAGCTTGTTCATGTAAACACATGGGTCATATGGGCTCCTCGTGTATCCTTGGTCAATCATAAAGCTATCGAATCTCTTGTACCATTATCGCGGCGATTGCTTCAATCCGTAAAGAAACTCTTCAGCTTGCACACCAAATCCTCCTTTCCTACAGCTTTAAACCCCATAGATTGTGTCATGTAGATCTCCTCATCTAAGTCTCCATATAGAAAGGCTGCTTTAA
>NW_017974583.1:0-4133 GCF_001876935.1 Asparagus officinalis
ATGTGGCAAAAATGTTTCATGAAACCCGAAAGAAACCTAATGAAACACTAGATACTGGTGATCAAGATACATATGTAAGTAGAATATGTCTTCAAGTTTGATAATGATGTATTATATAGTACTAATATATGAATTAATTTTTATAGGATGAAATTGTCCAAGTCAAACAAGCAAACCCTTCACTTTCAGACATTAAGATAGTTGAGAAAATCTGAGGGAAGCAATCTCATGGTCACATTACTGTATTTGGTGGTGGGACTACTTTGAAAGATTTGAGAGTACTGCTCCCTAGTCAATCTGATCTGGAAGCACAGGTTATAGAAAAAAAGAGAAAGAACCAGATGCTATAACAATGCTTAGATGAGTAGGAGCAACAACAACATCAACAATAACAAAGGATGTCTGACTTAGAGTCACAAATTAAAGCTATGCGGGAACTTTTTTTAATGCAACAATCTTCATTGACTCCTCAAACTAGAGAACATATGCAAGACTAGGTAATTTTTTTTGTAAAATATCTTATATACTTTTATGATTGACTACTTGCAGTAGAGAAAATGTGATTTTTACTTAATAAGATAATATTTGCTTTATTGATCTTTCTTAATTATGTGAATTTTTAAAAATTTTCAGGCTATTCATGTAAGATTAGAAGAGGGGGTAGCTCGAGTGTTCTTTTGACGATGATTAGAGATGAAATGATGTGTCTTTTCCAGACTTTTATTTTAATTTATTTTAGATGGTTT
Source organism: Asparagus officinalis (assembly GCF_001876935.1). Lineage (NCBI taxonomy): Eukaryota > Viridiplantae > Streptophyta > Magnoliopsida > Asparagales > Asparagaceae > Asparagus > Asparagus officinalis. Next base: position 747 of record NW_017974583.1, read on the forward strand.
CAGGTATTTTTCTTCGGAGAAATTATGATATTAACTATTGTTACTAGTATTGAATATTTGAGGATGATGAAATTTTATTTATTGATGTTATTAATGAATGGAGTTTTTGTTTTCCCTTTTATTCATCATTGTGTATTTTTAATATATCTGTGTTGTGAATCTTAGTATCATGTTGAGATTATATGATAGTTTCCTATGAATGGAAAGATTGTCATTAATATATATTAAAAATTTATAGTCTATAATGACGGTTTTATAAATCGTATTTTGTTCATCAACAAAGAGAAAGCATAATCGTTGATGAGTTACTAATTACCCACCATTAGGACTTTAATGATGGTATTCAACCGTCATTAATTGGTCTTCAACGACAGAGTTGTCACCCGTTATTACACAACAACAATGGAAATGAGAAACCGTCAATTAAAGTAATAACGGGAAATATCCATGTAACTAATGGTAACGACGGGCAAATATCACCGTCACTGATAGTAACGACGGGGAAAAACCCCATCACTGATAGTAACAATGGGGAAAAACCCCGTCACTGATGGTAACGACGGGGAAAATTCCCCATCACTAAAAGTAACGATGAGAAATATCCCCGTCACTGATGGTAACGACGGAAAATATCCCCGTCACTAATGGTAACGACGGAAAATATCCCCATCATTGATGGTAACGACGGTAATATGTTCTGTCGTTATAGACTATATAACGACGGGTATTAGAACCTTCGTGACCCTTTAGCGAAGAAGGCTTCAACAACGGGTGACGAAGGGATTTTTTCCTATCGTTAGCATACAATAACAAAGGTTTTCAGCTCTTTAACGAAGAGATTTCCCTTCGTTAAAGACATAATTTCTTGCAGTACTTGTTATCTTCCCTCGTCCCGACAGCTGCCCCCACAAAGAACCTTCCGTCAGGGCCTAGCGACGGGCTTCCAAGCTTCAGATAGCTCCTAATCCTCTGCACAATCTCATCCGTAACCAAATCGAGGACCTCGCTGTCATCAACAACAACAGGCGCAAACTCCAAATTTTCATTAACCAAGAATGCAGCAAGCTGCTTGAAGTTATGCCCAGCAGAAGCACAATTCAGAATTGGCCTCATGTAACCCGACACCAGCGAATCCTTATCCGATAAACTCTCCTAATCATATCTCACCATGACGCCGAGAAGTCTGGACTTCAAGCACCCGAATTTCGTTACGATCAAGAAGTTGGAAGAGCCAAAGTCGGACTCGGACGTAACGAATTCCGAAGGGGAGACAAACACGGGATCCGATACGAACGGGATTCTGCGAAGCTGACGATGGTGGCCTGGCAAGAGGGGGAGGCTTTGGAGTGGACGATGGCAGCGACGCCGAGGGAGGCCATGGCGACGGCCATGGAGGCCTCGGAGACGGTGTCCATCGGAGAGGCGACGCAAGGGATCGAGAGGGGGAATTTCCTCGAGAGGTGAGCGAGAGGTCGACGGTGTCGGCATGAAAATCGATGAAGCCGGGGTGGATGATGACGTCGTTGTAAGCATAGGTGACGCCCTCAGAGAAGAGGCAGGTAGCGGTGAAGCCGTCGTCGTCGAAGGCAAAGGCGACGCCGTTGAGGTCCATGGGGTTTAGGGTTTCTTTCTAGGGTCCTGGGGGGTAGAGAGTGGGGGAACAGGAAGCGAGGGAGGTGGCGGGAATTTCTAGGCATGAGGGGATGATTTATTTTTTTTGACTGAGGAAGGAGGAGGAGGAGGAGGAGGAGAAGATGGGTAAAATTGGATTTTTAGGTGAATGTTGCCTAATTATGAGCTGGAGGGGCTAGAGTACAGTTTTTTCAATTTTTTGGGGCTGCAGCACGTTACCAAAAGTATGAGGGGCTGGGGCGCATCACTTTTTGGGTTTTGGGGCCTTAAAGTAATTTTTCCTTGTTTCTTTTAGAAAATATGCCTCTTTGCATAATGTTAGAAAATGCCAGATTGAGATATAGATATCAATTTAGGTCAGGGTTTAAATATCAACTACCTTTACGGCTTTACATCACCAATATTCAATGCCTCTCGGAAAACGTGCACGGGAAAAAGAAAATCCCTTAAAATCGTTGAAGATTTTGCTCACAAATATCTTTACCCTCTACAAAAGTACAATTTTTTTTTTAAAAAAAGTCCGTTTTAAAATTGTTTTAGTAAAATTTAATTAAATAGCGAAATCAACATTTGTTTTGTCACATCAACATGATTGGCCAAAATGAAGTCGAATTTACAAATTAAAGTTTCTAAAATAAAAGGGATGACTAGTCTCGTGTATTTAGTGGCGTCAATCATAGGTTAATTAGATAGTTCTGTGACTAGCGATCGCAAGAATCGTAGTCTCGTATATTTTAAAGATCATATTTTCTAAATTGATATTTTTTTAACCAGCCGTAATGACATGGCAACACAAAGATTGATTTTGCTAATGAAATTTAAAAAAAATGTCCTTTAATAAAAGTTTCTCCTCCACAAAAACTTGTACTCCACTGAACAAACATCAACCACCAACAACAGTGCTAAGGTCATGGCGACGTTTATCCTATGCCTCACTTTGATCGCCTTCACCTTTGCCATCATCTTCTACCTTCTCAATCCAAAATCCAAAACCAATCTCCCACCAGGCCCAAAACCGCTCCCTATCGTCGGCAACCTCTTCATCCTCGGCGACAAGCCTCACCGTTCTCTAGCTCAGCTAGCCAAATCCTACGGCCCAATCATCTCTCTCAAGCTTGGCCAAGTCACGACCATCGTGGTCTCCTCCCCCGACCTCGCTCGCGAAGTCCTAGTCAAAAAGGACCAATCCTTCTGTTCTCGGTCCATACCCGACGCCGTACGAATCGTCGGCCACTATGACGGATCTCCAGTTTGGTTGCCAGCAAACCAAAAATGGAAGAATCTCCGAATAATTTGCAGAAGTCAGTTGTTTACTTCACAAAGGCTGGATTCCAACATTGCCCTCAGGCACAAAAAAGTGCGGGAGTTGGTCGAGTATTTGAGGGAACGTGGCGAGGCAAAAGAAGCGGTGGACATTGGTCGAGTTGTGTTCACGGCGGTGATGAACTCGTTGACGAATACCCTGTTCTCGATCGACATGGTTGATCCTCGGTCGGACTCTGCGCAGGAGTTTCGGGATTTGGTGTGGGGGATTATGGAAGTAGTCGGGAGTGCGAACGTTTCGGACTTTTTCCCGTTGGTGAGGGAGTTGGATTTGCAAGGGAAGAGGAGGAGGACTGAGGGGTATTTTAGGAAGTTGCATAGGATCTTTGATGAGCTCATAGATCGGAAGTTGAAGGAGATTGAACTTGGAAATGAGACTGATAAGGACTTTTTGGATGCCCTGCTCAATGGTCAGAACAAGCTCGATCGATA
>NW_017974584.1:0-4093 GCF_001876935.1 Asparagus officinalis
TTCCCCCAGGAAAATAACAAAGGGAAAGCCCCTATTGCCGACCGCATCGGGTTGCGTGTCGAAGTGCAATAGCCCGTTAAGTCTTTACGTTCACAAAAGCGTAGACTGGAACGAGCGACTTTTGAGCATGCTAATAAAGTACCATATCACCAGAAGGAAGCATATTCGTCTGATGATGATGGTGTTGTACCTGGGAAATCATGCCAACACTCTATAGGTTGCTCCAGTTATCAAACTGATGAGTTGTACTATAGAGCTGGGGGTATGAATAAGTCTCGGAAGAAAGATGCTCGAGACACGAAACCTCACTGTCCGTGTGCCAACATCATCAGGGCGGTGTTATCAGAGTGCTGTTGTTCTGAAGCCCCAAGGAGAGTATCGGTGTTCAAGAGAATTTCCACCGGAACGTCTGAGACTAAGCCTAGGCGTTTCCAACGAAGAAAAAGGATAGTCAAAGACGGAGAAGTCGCGAAGGTCACCACCAATATGGCCAGCAAAGGGGCATCGACGGGGGATAATCCCAAGTCAATTCCGCTAGTACCCTGGTATTTAACTCATCTGCAGTCCGGAACCATTACACGAGGGACTTATAGTAGGGTTCGGACGAGACTACCGTCAGAAGACGAAGGATCAGATGCCGGCTCTGCAATTGCATCGGACAACACGGTATCTAGCGAGGGACAACCCCGCGAGGTACTCATGATCAGCGCCGAACAAATGAACAAGATGCTTGAAGATGCCCTGGCTCGGCTGAAAGAAGCTTTCAAATTCGAGATGGAGATGGCCATGCAGCAGATGAAAGAGATGCATGACCAGCAAATCGCGGCTCTGACAACTCATCAAGGAGAGCCCGCTCCACCCAATCATCAGAATCAAGATGAGAATGAACGGGAAGGGAATAATGTCAACCTAACTATTCCCCCTATCAACAACGACAACGGAGTTGGTCCTGTAGATGATAATGCAAAAGAGGACCACGTTACCTCTCCCCAAAGCCACTCGAAGACAGATACGAGTGAGGACAAGAAGATGAAGGACTTGGAGAGCAAAATCAACGCGTTGATGAACGCTCAAGAGGTAAAAAGGTCCGGCATACCATGTCCATATCCAAGGGAGTGGGAATCAATTCCATATCCGGCAAAGTTCAATTTAATCAACTTTACGCCGTTTGATGGAAAGGGTTCCCCTACCCAACATTTAATATATTTCAAGTCTCACTTAGGAATAATCTCCGGCAATGAACCCTTGATGGTACGGTCATTCGTTGGCACTCTTCGCGGAGCGGCCTTCGATTGGTATCGTCGCCTCAAGCCGGGGAGCATCAGCAGTTGGGACGACATGGAGGACATGTTTCTGACGAACTTCTTCGACGACGACACTGAGGTCTCAATCAGCACTCTGTTTGAGGAGAAACAGAAGAACGGTGAGACAGTCCTCGAATCTATGGGAATGGCGCCACCAAAGACCTGGAAGGATCTGAAGGTACGAGGAGAACGAGCCGAACGATTCCTCAAAAGGAAGAAGGCGGAAAGGGGTCAAATAGCTAATAATGCCCCGCAACCAAACTTTGCCCCTAAGGGAAAAGGAAAAGCGCATGCAAATGCCGTGAACGCAAATCAGACGTTCGAGGTACAAGCGCAGCCGCAACAGCAGCAGCAAAAGGCGCCTCAACAATCAAGGTGGCAACAGCAGACCCCGAAGCCAAAAGCCTCGGAGCCGAAGTTCCCAAAAGTCTATTCGTTCAGAGAGGATGAAGTTCCCGGTATCTTCAAATACCTTATTGAAAATAACAAGATCAAATTGCCTCCAATCCAGGATCAAGAAGATGCCAAGAGAGTCAATGATCCAAAATACTGCGCATTTCATAGAGCGGTGCACCATCCTACCAAGGTGTGCTATGCTCTTAAGGACAAGATCCAAGCTCTCATCGATGTCGGGGTCATCACAATGAAGCAGCCGAAGGAGAAGGGAGTGGGAGTAAATACAGTATCGATCAGCTTCGGTTCTGTTCCCTTAAACTGGTTCCAACATGAACCAGTGATAAATGCAGCTGTGAAGACGGTGAATGATGATCCTCACAAGCAGTGCCAGAAGGGACTTGTGCCACACACAGCCTCTAATGGTGAGATTCTTTGGGTTCATCCAGACTTGATCGGGGGAAATGCGAGCTCTCCACCCCATTTCGACATCATGGCGCAGTTAGCCAATATCCCGGCTAGGATAACTCTATACGAGCTGTTGCGTCTTTCTAAGGATACAAGGAAAGCATTACAAGAGGCCTTGAGCGATTCTGAAGCTTTTCTAACTCGAATCAAGCCATCTCCTGAAGGACCAGAGCCGTCAGCTCAGCATTGCAATCTCGCGGCGCATCATTTTCCATGCATCTCTTTCACCAAGGAAGACATGCAGACGAAGAACTCGAAGCATGATCGGCCTTTGTATTTCACCGGGCACATTGGCTCCAGCACAGTCAACCGGATCCAAGTTGATCCGGGTTCTGCTGTTAGCATCATGCCGTTCCGATTGATGCATCACCTCGGAATCCTCCACTGGCACTACGATTTACGGATTCAACACCAGTGGGTCTAGACCCTTGGGGAAGATTTGAATCAAATGCCAGATCGGGGATTTAAAATCAGAAGTTACTTGCTATGTAATTGATGCAGAAACGTCCTATAACTTACTGTTGGGTCGACCTTGGATCCACGGTAACCTTATAGTTCCGTCAACTCTGCATCAATGCCTCAAGTACGTAGACTCAAATAATGAGGTCAAGACGGTGGTCGCGGATAAGCAACCGTTTAAGGGATTGGAGAATTATTTCACCGATTCCCTTCTTTACGGCGCTGAATCCGATACTGAATCACCGGCCCAAGGAACGGACAGCGGAGATGAAGCTGATACCGAAGCTGGGTTTGATTATGATGGTGGTTTTGTTCTTAACGACATTGTACCCATTGTAATAAATCTTGACGATGATAAATCATCGGAAAATAGTTGTAATTGGCAACTTGCCGAAGAACTATCAATAAATGATGATTTAGAGTATTCAATGTGTCTCGATAATGTCACTAAAAATCTTTATGATAACCCTGATTTATATATGCCTCTTCAATCGTTTTGCATGACGAAAAAGCAGGTACAAGATCCATGCGGAGCAACACTTGTCATCCCCTCGGGAATAGGGGGTGGAAAAGAAGTCGTCTACGGCAAAGGAAAAGAAGCTCCGATACCTGATCACTTCATAGAAGAAGAAGACGATGAAGATAAACCTGCCCCTCATCTGTTTAGATATGACGCAAAAGCGCGCGATCTGATGGAGAAGTATGGGTATGACTTCACACTCGGAGAAGGTCTTTTCTTTGGTCGAGGTCCACGAGTTCCACCTCGAATGGCCTATGTACCGAAGGGGAAACCCGATGATTATTATCGTCATAAAAGAGGTCTTGGCTATGTCTCCTCATCCGACGACGAATGTTGCTGGCAAATCATCGATCAGATTGCTAACAACAAGGCTAGAAAAGGATACTCTTCCGACGCTTCGGCTTGGGATTCCGACGCTAGCCTTGGTGAAATGTTTAAAAAGTTGATGTCGAACATGGTCACGGTCGATCCTACCACGATAGAAGAAGACGACCAGATGCCGACATGGGAAGATCCTTAGGTTCATCACCTGAACGTGCAGTATGGTGATAGGTTCGAACAAAGAGAACCTCCTACCGAAGATCAAGTAGTCCAAGTGAATATGGGAAGTGAAGATAATCCGAAGCCGATATTCATTAGCGACAGTCTCCTACCCGAGGAGAAAGAGGAGTTAATCTCTCTTATCAGGGAATACATTGATGTGTTCGCCTGGAATTATGAAGACATGCCGGGGCTCGATCCAAATGTAGCTGTGCATCGCCTCAATATCAAGTCGGATGTCAAACCTGTCAAACAACAACAAAGACGGTTTCGTCCGCAAATGATGGAGGCGATCAAAGCTGAGGTTAAAAAGCTGGTGGATTCGGGCTTCATTAGAGAAGAGCAACATCCAGAATGGCTTGCCAATATCGTCCCGGTCCTTAAGAAAAACGGGAAGATCAGGGTCTGT
>NW_017974585.1:0-7678 GCF_001876935.1 Asparagus officinalis
AAGTTGTTTTATCAATCAATTTGGCGCGCTGAAATCTAGGTGTTCTTACCGGTGATGTTTGTCGGTTCAATAATAAAGATCATTATGGTGCTTATCAAAGACAGGTGGAATTTATAGGCATTAAACAACTGGCAAGTAGACCATCCCCGACTATAATGCCAAACGGGTTGAATCCTAGCTGAAAGACCAGTCTGACATTCCTGCCACTCTTGACAGAAAATGAGGGAAAGTTTGATCTATCATGTTCTGCTGGATCTGCTGGATGATCTAGTTTACCTCATACCGTCTTTCTTATGGCCACCGCATTTCTTTTAGCTACCTTTTTTGTCATATCAGCCGTTGCAACCGTGCACTAAGGGAAAATGTCGGGCACCTCGCTGGATTTTTTTCTGTTGATTCCTAAACTCGTTTCGACTGTCTGGTTGAGTGCGTTGTATTCTTTTCCATGGAGACATCCACTTTGGACTTCCATCAAGTTTCTCGTATATCCTTATAATAAAGGACACAATCTTAAGGAAGTTGCTATCGATCTTATGTAATCTGAACACAAAGCACAATATTTATTTGCTCATAACACTTTTCTTGGAATGCTATTCTCATCCGTCTGGAATTACCTTGCGTAGTAATTAAAAGATTTGAAAATATTTATCTGCCATTTGCCGCTCAGGGTTTAATACGCATCAGTTGAAGTAAATGACAATTTACTATACTTTCAGTAACATCATACAGATTTTATCGGTCGTTTCAATAACTCTTAGTCTTTGTAGGCCCGGGTGTCCGCACATCTTCGGTATTGTGGACATCAGCTGGCTCTCCAGGACTTCACAGCCTCGCGTCTCTTGAACTTCATGACTTGGGCAACTTGGGAATAATTCGTTGAACATGCTGGTATCTTCTATATTAGTATATTAGTTCAATATCTTCACGTTCTCGTGAAAATCCTGAATATTTATAATTTTATATCCCATCTTTCTAAGTGTCTTCGTGTATTGAGCGGAACTCTATCGCTTACCAGACTCCCTATTCCTGCACTTACTATATGGACACACAACAAATCATTATTACCTTCCTCGGATTAGCGATGCATACTCAAGGACTTGTTTCCCATCCGTACTGATTAGCGAGTATCGACCTTTCGCTATCTTGGAAAGATAGGAATATTCAATCGTGATCGAATTATCGGAATTCTCTCATCTGTTTATGGTAAAACTAATTAATTAAATTCAATATTTCATGGTCGCCTTAAGTTTAATATCTTTATTTTAAGTTCATTTGAACAATAATCAACTCAAACTTAAATTACATTTCTATAATTTTCATTGCGATAGTTTCAAGTAGGATAAGCTAACACTCAATGATAGTAATCTGATTTGAAACAACACTCTCGGCTGTTTCATAGGAAGGCTTCTAATCCCATTAAAGAATATAGTGTGCTTACATCTAACTATTGTATTTTGCATTTTTTATTTCGTTTTGTGTTTAGAAATTTCTGGAGCCCTACGCTGTTCTCCAAGACACTGTGCGGTTGCTTATTAATGGTTGTATCGGTAATAACCAGATCGGTAAATAATAAAGCCGATACAATAATAACATACGCTTATTGTACCCGAGAACAACAAGTACGTGCGACCAGAGATTTTTCTAGAAATGAAAACTTGCACAAAGTATACCAAGTTAGATTACTGCACTACTATATTCCTGAACCCTGTCCGAAGTGGACAGAATCAATGCTTACATGCCAATTCTTCTTCTTATAATATACAATAAGCGATCCATTTCTGCATTAAAATAAATTTGTTACCCATAGTGGAATCGTCCATTTTATTATAAGTCTAAATAATTGGTGAGTAATTATTGCGACCGGGGATCTACGGCTAACGGCTTAATTGGTATTCACCGTTTAATTAAAATATTATTAACACTATTATTGTTTATTATATCACATATAATTTTTTATAAAAAATTATTAATCTAAGAGTAGAGCATGGAATGAGTTACAGCTGATATCAACAAAAAGTCAATAAGTTTGTAAGGAACTAATAACAGAAAGTCTTTAATGGATGTGGCGGAGGGAACAAACAAACTGCATAGTGAACCACCAAACTGCGGAAAATAATGTGTTAGGCATTAGAAGCAAAGTTTAACGTTAGCAAGTTTTTTAGATTTGACATCAGATTGAAGAACCAATAGGTCAAAGGATAAGGCTAATGTTTTTAGATGGCACATAAGCTTGCCAGGCATGCCGAAGCATTAATAAGTCATGTATGATGCTACTATTGAAAAAGCAGGAGAAATCTCGGAGCCTAAAAACTAACCTAATCAGTTGTGTTATAGTAGGTAAGTTTATGGCGCAGGGCGCGTGCGCCACGCAATATTGCTTTTTTCCTCTCGCAGGGGAAAGGGAAGGCCAGAACATAAAAAGTGTGGAACAAATTAAGTTTTTAAAGAATCATATTTGCATTGCGCATTTAGCTTATTGTCTAACAAATGCCCCAAACTAATTGCTTCTAGTCCATACAAACTGTTTTCTGTGCTAGTCATGTCAAAATTTGGGGTCTCACCTTTGCAAGACTGATGCTAAGAGAATTCAACAATAAATGTATGTTTAATTCTCATGCTCGACTACGGACTCTCATAGGATATTCAAAAGAGGATTATATAATGTAGTTGGCAAGCCTGTAATTCATGATTAATGGCGTAATTTGATAGACATTTATTTCTAATGAGAACAGGAAATTAATTATTCATGGGGTTTGTGTTTGTTTCATCAATGAATTCAAGTGTTGGAACACACAGATATTTACTTAGAAAAAATACCTGATCTGAATATTTCAATTAACGAGGTTATGCACGAAGGTGGAAAGGGCGTCGTGGGGGATGGCATCGGGCGGGGGGGGCTTGGCGTCGAGGGGGGGAGGGGGGCTCGGCTGGCGGGCTTGGCAGGGGGCTGCAGGGGGAGAGGGCGGCGTCGGGAGAAATTGGAAGACGCTGTCTTGGCGTTGTCGGGCGGAATTGGCGTCGGGGGGGGGGGTAGGGTCGGGTGTGTGGGGCTAGGCGTCGGTTCGCAGGGGGCGGCTGGCGGAGAGGGCGGTCGCGCGGGGGTGTAGGGTTTTGGAGAAGGGAGGAGATCGCTGAGAGAGGGGGCTGTTGAGAGACATGTTGGGTCTTTTTTTTTATAGTTGATACATCTTCGTTTACCCCTTGTAAGATTTAGAATTTCATATTTGGTACCCAAAATTCATCATAAGCTTCTATTGTTAACCTCAAATTCTGGCCAAATATTAAATCAATTTTCCTTTTAGATACCTTGAGTTAAAGTGAATCATTGGATTATGTTCAATATTACCCGCAAATCTTAATATTCCAAATCGGTCTCCTCAAATCTTCAATATTTAAATTACTCACTCAAGAGCTTGGAAAATTATATAATGACAATCCTAATCATCACAATATATAACCTTTAATTACTTCTCTACCTTCCTAACAATTAATGATTATCTAAATGTTATAACTATGAATTTATTTAAAATAATAAAATAAATAATTTATAAAATAAGTATACAACCAATTATTTTAGTGGTAACTAATTATACCAATATTAAAGTGATATAGAAATAGAATATTATTAGTAGAATACTATAAGAATTTATTCTTAATTTTATAAGGCAATTAAATAAATAAAATAAATTTTGAATCAATAAATCAATGTAATTATTTTAATAATATTTCACATAATTAAGGATTATACTATTTATTTGAGTATTTATTATTAAATAATTAAATGTAATTTTAATTAGTAGTATTTTTACGAGTGCTTTTCTAAATATTATTTAACGATACTAAATAATCTATATTTGGTAATGATTGAAATAATTTTTATTACAAAAAATATTTATAAATATTTATTAGTTAAATTAGTCAACGCATATAAAAATTAAATTTAGAAAATTATTATAGTAAATAGACAAGTTAATTATTCTAATAGTATTACTTTGAGAATTAAATTGAACTGCGGTAAAAGGAAGTATAAAAAATCCTTTTAACTTCACAAACCTCTACCATCTTGAATTTTTGACTTTTCGTTCAAGATTATGATCAAAATCCACTTTCAATACGGGGCGACTTCTCGCTTCGGGACTTTATTGCCTAGTTCTTTAGAGCTTCTGGACGGACGAATAAATGCCCACACATGCAAACGGTAGAGGGCGGGGGTTATTTGTTTCTCCCGTGGTACCTCGAAATGATCAAAGTCAGTGAATTACTCTTTATGGCGTTTTAGAATAGTTTTTCTGCTTTATCTAGGCAGGCGTTCAGATGTTAAGCAAAAAAACGAACCTCCTCTAGGACAATAAATACCTGTATTTATAGAAGGAAGCTAAAGGGGGCGGGAATTTCGGTTCACTTTCGGGAGGGATGTGCTTCGTGACGCGGCGAATGTTGTGAAGCTGGGGGTTGATCCTCCTTTGTTATTGAACATGTCAAATTGCGATTGTCGATGCCGTCGTTTCGTGGCCAATGTGGGACTCGCTAGCTTGACAAGGATGAGTTGGTGGGCCGAGGTAATGGTCACTTTAGTGCTCTATGGGACTGCAGTCGACAGGTACTAGTTGGTGGGTGAGTAATGCGTACTTCAGTGGCATGGGGGAACTCGCAGACCAACCAGGACTGAGTGCGGATACGAGGAATGGTCACTTCGTACGCATGGGGGATCGCAGTGCCGACCAGGGCTGAGTTTGGTGATCTTCGATTATGGATAGGGATCAGCTGAGTCCGTGTTATTCGAGTGTCTTTTAGGAAGGGCTATCGACTCGACTAAGATATGAACAACTGTTTTCGGGATGATGTAGTGTAGGAAAATGGATATGCCCCAACACTACTTGCAACCCTCAACATCTAACTAATATTACCAATTGTTCCTCTTTAGGCTTCCTTAAGTTAAGGAGTGAATCATTGGGATTCATTTCAATAGTAACATCTGGAAGATCTTCAATATTTCAAAATTAACTCACTGCACGTCGTGGAAAATTTGTATTACATCCCTCAAATATACAATAATATACTAATTAGCGTGCCCCTGGTTAACGCCAGTTAGATTTATAAAAATAATGTCTTTAAATCTTACTTTTTTCTACCAGTTTACTTGACTTTAGATTATTAAACAATTCATGATGTTTAATTTGGCATAGTTTTTGATCCGTTAAAGACGGGTGAAACCTTAAATTCATAATTAAACTTCTTTTTTTCTCAACGTATACGTAGATAGTTGAGAATTAGTTTCTAATTGCAATAAGCATCTTTAAGTACAAAAAGTTATGATGAGTGTCTGGGATTGGAAAATAAGATATGATGGAGCAATGACTTAATCTATAAGAATTAGGAGGTTCGTGACAAATAAACAATGACGACGGAAAACATTGTATGGTGACGGACGCGGTTCTGTCCAAATAAGTATTCGCGACGAAAACATATGGCGACGCCAATACCCGTCACCAATACAAACATTGGCGAAGGTATAAGTATTGGCGACGGGTTAATAACCGCCATCTATGTAAAACCATGACGACGCCAATAACGTCGCCAATACGACATTGGTTTGACGATCAGCATCCCGTCGCTAATACTGCATTGGCGATGAGAGAACATTGGTGACGGACGCGGTTCGTCGCCAATTAGTATTAGCCACGGAAAACATTGGCACCGCCCAATAATCCGTCGACCAATACAAACATTGGCGACGGGTATGACGTCACCAATGATTTTCCGTCGCCATAGTTATTGGCGACGGGAAAAAATATTGGTGACGGTCATTACCCGATCGCAATGTAATGTTTGCATTGGTGACAGGTTATTGGCGACGGGTAATATTCCGTCGCCAATGGTTATATTGACGACGAATTTAGAATCCGTCGCCAATACCCCGTCGCCAATGTTCTGTTTTCTACTAGTGAATAGTGACGTGCTTTCTGCCGTCTATTTCATTTATGAATTTAGTTTATGAATAAAACACGGGGGCCTCTCGATTCCTTAAGACTACTTAGTTATAAATGAAGGGTCAACCCTCACCTTTTAACGGAGGTTAATAAAGAACACATTTTGTTACAAAAGTGTGGTACGAGGACTAAGTTGAGAGAAAAAAAAGTGCGAGGACTAATTTGAGTAGGAAGTACAAGTGCAGGGACAAAATTGGCCTTTTAGCCTTTTAACTATCTACGCAAGTTGTCCGTGTACAGTAGATCATTTAGAAATCATAGAGGCAAAGGTTGTGAAGCATCATATGAACATCAAGAAGAACTTGGTGGGGAAACTTCAAAAATTTTGATGCAGGCCGGAATGATTATATCTTAGAGGCATTGCGTAAACCTGATTTATTATCCATACATTCTAATCAGAGTAACTAAACTAAAAGAAAACGAAAATGTAAAAGATCCATCTAGTATCTCCCTAATGCAAGTCTATGAAGCACCTCACAAGTTCAGGAATCATGTCTGAGATGAGTGTTTTTAAGAACCTTATAGAAGCCAACGAGTTATGAGACACAACGTTAAATGTCTGCGATATATTTCTTGCAAGTATCCATATTACGTAGCGTAGTATATATATGTATACAGGAGCGTCCGTGCTTCATAGCTCAGGACCTATTCGCATTACTACGCTATCCTGCGCTTCATACGACTTTGACAAAGGAATGTATCCACATCTGATATATATATATATATATACCAATATTTTTATACTCAGATACATAATGGGTGCTTCAATGGTACTCCTATGACACATGGGAATTTACAATGTTTCCCAAACATATAAAAAATATACAATATAAAAAAGAACTTCGAAATTAGGTTCACACATGCAATTTCAGATATATAGGATCATAGGAAGAACTGCAGAATGCCTGACCTAGCCACAATGTTGGACATATGTTATAATTATCTGCAAACATAATAGTTTCTAAACAAACTCTTCTGCTGGTTCTACATGTTATATCACCTCACTGTTTTGCATGTCATGTCATTTGTTATCATCTCAATAGTAGGCGATTGCAATATCAGTATATATATATAGCAATCCGTAGACAGAAACTTTGAACGACTGGAAAAAAAAAAGTGAACTAGGAGTTGCAAGTTCCCACAGGCATTGAAATTGACATTACTATTGCTTTTAATGACCAAATTGAGGGTCATAAGAACATATCTTTATAATTAACAGAAGAAAAAGCATGAGCACGAATATCTTTATAAAGGAGGAAGGGGACCCAGATGCACCCTAGAGCCAACCACATCTCTAGATCTCCAGTGGATAATCATGAAAAGATAATCATACAGTTAGAGACATTATTAATTAAAACACACATGATATATTAACCCAGTTTTATGCTTTAGGGATAAAATCATACAGCTAGAGACATTTTAATAGAAACACAAATGATATATTAAACCAGTTTTATGCTTACGGATACGGAAGTCAATGGTAGCTAGCATGCCATACCAGTTGGCATCCCACCATTCTCTTCTGATGGACATACAGAGTATTCCACAGCCAAGTCACTTAAATCATCTCCTAAAATGAATTAAATAAAGCAACTGGTTAAATTTAAAAGGTATCCTATGTACATTAAGATAGCAACAACCCTATTATAGTAATTAGGAAACACAAAAGGTAAATGAATGAAGAAATT
>NW_017974585.1:7688-9909 GCF_001876935.1 Asparagus officinalis
AAATTGTGTATAATTTATATTCTTTTCTTCTACCCACTAGTTCGGTTATTCACAAAAGGGATCCTCTTTTAAGCTTCCAGTTAAAATTAACATATTAAACTAATCTGATCCATGGTAGAAGACCCTACCCTATTCAAAATAATTAATTACGTGAGGTCTGAAGTAGAAAGACGTTTACGGGTTTTGTTGGGATTAATAAAAGTATTTTATTTCTCTACAAAAGTGACAAGGAACACACATTAAACAGTATAAGCGCATACAATACACTTTCTACACCTAAATATAACTAATTAAGCTGGATTCAAGAAAATAAAATCATAAAGGAACAAAACCATCAAATATCAAAACTTTCTGAAATCCTCTTGTGTAAACTCTGTCAACATCTTTACATCATCCTGCCCAACAAGCAAATGCTGCACCGAAATCTCCTTATAATATAAAATCCAATTTAAAGAGTTAGAAAATTTAGGTCTGATCGGGAGCAGTCGTGATGTCACTGCCCTAGAAGATTAAGGACCCGCTTATCGCCCTGGCGCAATTTGTCTCCTCTCCCCTAGCGGTAAAAACCCCTGGAATCGGCCGGCCTCTGCACTCGGGCGTGAGTCACAGAGCTTATGCTCAGACGAAAAACGATTGCCTAAAAAATAAATATAAAAATGTAGCCGAAATTTCTTGGAGGAATAAGAGTAGAGAAAGAAGAGAGCTTAGAAGATGTTCTTCTCTTCGTTGGTGTGCTTCTGAATGAGCTCCAAGCCTGCTTATATAGGTGAGGAGAAGTGTAACCCCCGCTGAATCCAAGGGACCGTTACGCACAAATCTTGTTTCTGTTACCTGCATGCAACCGTTACAGAACGTGTAAAACGTGCAAAAATAAAAGCTTGAGAAGCAAAAATGTGTGCGTGTGCGGCGTGGCGTGGGGCGCGTGCGGGCAAGGCGTGGCGTGGCGAGGCGTGGCATGCGCGCGCGCGTGTGGTAGATATGCAAAGCCTACAAAACCCAAAATACTATTCAAAGCCCAATAAGAAGAGAACCATTATATACCCTTTACTATTCATCTCATTTTCCAATGTGGGACTATTCACAAAGGCAAAATTGCTTTTTCATGAACAAAGCATCCAACAGTCCCCCCCAAAAGACAATATTGACTGAAAATTCAAAATAATAAATCAATAAATAAATCACAAAATAAATATAGGTTGGGCAACCTTTCGTATCGTGAATTCGGGAGAGGTAGCTTTCGGCTTTGAACATTTCCTTAGTGAGTTCATCGCCACTTGAGGGACATAATGGACTAGGCCTTGAATTAGGCCCCTTGGATCAGGTATTGATAAAAACACACACAATACATTTTCATCTATTGATCTAAGCGGGTTGAACGTTAAAGGCCATGCTCACAAAAAACCGACTCATGAGAGTTTCTAGGGGTCAGCCCTACCCCCCCCCCCAACCCGAGGGGTTACTGTCAGTTCAGATTCTCCAAATACTGCCCAGGTTGTACAAGGGAGGCCAGTGGAGCATAATGCAAGTTCAGGGTTATTCTGGAACTCTGGTGGGCACTGTTCTGTGCATGTTGTGCACGGTCAATCTAATGCCAGAGCAAATTTCTCACAAGTAGTTGCCCCCCTATCTTAGGTGAGGAACAACAATATGATGAGGAATCAACCTATTACAAATCCTTTCTCTCCTTTGGTAAATGAAGCTAGTGGAATTGACCATTCTACAATTGATAGAGGGGGGAAGTCATCATGAATTTTTCTTTTTGGAATGTTAGGGGACTGAACAAGTCCCCTAAACAATATTTGGAGTCGCCATCTTTTGTATGTAGGAAAAATTGCAAAGAAGAGAACAAAGAAAATTAACTTGTATTCCTTTGATTCCTATTACAATTTGATTACAAAAGAGAAGAGAACGAATTTTATTCTCTCCTTTGTTTAAAACTGGGTTCTTCTCGGTAGCGATGGAATGCCTTCTTCGATTGCTCGCGTCGAATTTGCTCTCCGTTGACGATCCGACCGTCTTCTATCTCGTGGGAACGATGAACTTCTGTGGGAGGTTTAATGGGTAACTCTGAATGAGTTTAAGAACTCTGAACGAGTTAGAACTCTGTTAATAGAGTTGATAGAACCGAAAATTCGGTTAATGACCAAGCTGATTGTTTGCGTCAAAAGTTGGTCTCGTTGTGGAATTCATTATATCTTCAGTCGATTACAATAAATTCAAA
>NW_017974586.1:0-4085 GCF_001876935.1 Asparagus officinalis
ATGGTGGGACATAACCCCGGACGGTTCCATTAATAAGAGCTTAACAAAACAACCCAAAAATAGCAAAGCCTCGAACAAAATAAGCCGAAGCTAAGCAAGGCGAAACACAAACATCCAGACCATAAACAGGAGAGGAAAAAAAGTAAACTCGCACAGAAATGCTCTCTGCTCCCCACTGTCATGCTTTTCGATGATGTCAACTCACGCATGTTGTTTTCTTGTAAATTAATTAATGAACATAGGGAATTAAGATATATAGTATCACAAGTTTTCCATGAAGAAAAATGTTATCAGAGTATTATAGGAGGAGGCAAATATACCGAACAGGAAAGTATCCAAGCTACTGTTGGGCATGAACTCATATATTAACATCCTCTCCTCTCCTTGAATGCAGCCACCAAGAAGGCGAACAAGATTTCTATGCTGAAGTTTTGCAATAAGCACAATCTCATTCTTGAACTCATCGACACCTTGTTGTGAAGCCCTAGAAAGTCTTTTTACAGCAATCTCTTCATCCTCTCCAAGCTTACCCTGTCAATTATGCAACATTCATCATGAGCGAGTTTCTATTTCTACAAACCTCATTCCCTCATTGCGACCAACTTTCATGTGCAGCTGGACAAGAGAAGTCATTATTAAAGACAGATTTGATCATCCATTTTTTCCAGAAGTAGTGAACGTCGTACATATTTAAGCAGCAAATCTAGTTATTATATGCCATCACTGACCAAGAAATATAGTGTCCCTTCCTGAAAAATAACCACAAGTGTGTTTAGCCCATCAAAATGCACCCACTGTGCTTCTTGATGTGTCATTGCCCCGAATTTATTATGTAGTTTGGCCTTGCTCTGTGTTTCTTAACCTGCAAACTAAAAGTTTGTGACAATTTTTATTGTACATTATTTACCGCCACAGGTTACAGCCCTTTTAAAACGTTAGCTCTGTATGATGATCAAAGTTTTCGATTGCTACTTCATTTTACCGAATAACTTTGAGGAAGAAAACCACCTTGTAAACAGGACCGAATCCACCCTCTCCAAGTTTGTTTCCTTGCGAAAAATTGTCAGTTGCGACTGCTATTGTATCAAAATCAAATAAAGGCAGATCTATGTCATTTTCCATGTCTCCATTGTTTGATTGGTTTTTGAAGAAGAAGCGCCGGACACCTGATCAAGAGGACGAGGGGGTAAAAAAAAAAAGAATATAAAAAACCACGATAGAAAACTAAGGAAAAGAATGGACATGTACAATGGTTAATATTTTGTAAGGAAAAGAATGGACATGTATAGTTTCATATTGGAACTACCTAGCAATGGATTCTATCCTCTTGAAACTAGTGATTCAAGAAAAAAGAAAAAAAAAAAGGGATTCTCCAAGCAGCTTCCTGCCCAGTTTCCACAATCATGAATGGTTGTTTCGTACTCATATCATGTATAAAAGACAGCAAATTTGACTTGAAATTTCCAAGTTATTCTAGCTGCACATGTTTTTGACCTTGACCATTCGTTTATACTCGTGTGGATTTAAAATACTAAAGTAGCTTCCTATACTAATAAAGTGTCGATCTCAACATTGATGTTCCCACTGCACCAAAACCCTAAACGTGTGGTGAGGACTTAGAGTTATAATTTTAACCTAACACGCCCTCACAAATTGAGGCGCCTCTTCTTATACGCTGAAATCTGCTTTAAATGTGTTGCGGGTGGGAATGGAACCTGGGCTGCTCTCGTACCATGTCAAATGATCTTGTGCAACTGAGCCAGAACTTCAAAGTGTATAATGCACTTAAAGATAGCTAGATACTTAAATGAAAGTAGGTAAATTAAATACTTAAACCAAAACTAAATGTCCATAGAATAAAAACAAATCATCTAGTCTTCCACATCATCCTCATGATGAACATTAGCAGCAAACTCCTTTTCAAAGGGAGCAACAGAGGAGAGGATCGAAAGGTATTATTATTATTATTTATTTATTCGATAATTTAGGGTAAAAACCACGGGCAATGATAGAAGAATCTACTATGAGGAAAAACTTTAGAGTTATAATCTCTCTTTACAAGGAGAAACTCTCTCTATTTTTCTCTCTCACTCTTCTACATGTGGAGTTGTTTCTGGGATGAATTTTTCCTGAAGAGTTTTCGGTCTATTTGTAGCGGTTGGAAAAATATTATTCCTAATTTTATAATATTTTTTTACCGTGTCAATCTTTTGGTGCTCACTTTTGGTTCATTTATTTTTGTGGCCCGCCACCTTTTTGTTTGTCCACAATTGCTGCTGTCAGCAATTGCGGCCGACAAGGAGAGGATCGGAAGGTATTATTATTATTATTATTATTTATTTATTCAAGAGGTGGAGTTTTGGTGGAGAGATGAATTGATTGAGAAGAAAGAGAAAAACGCAGGGTAGGCTAATCAAACCATGACCCACTTAAGCAGTTGACTGGTTTTTTGAGCTCTTAACGCCAATTCTACGCGGATTTGATCCGCTTCCGCTTAATCGGCCGATTAACTGGTTGCGTTATGCTTGTTTAAGTTAAGAACATTGAATTTTATACTCTTAACTATGAACATGTTTACGTATATTTAAAGGAAAAAAAAAGTGTATAATGCAGTCAAGAAATAGCTAGCGGAGGAAAGAAAAATGCATGCCAAGCTCCTTCCTTACCTTGCTTAAATATTGGGTTTTCGCCGTTGCGAAAACAACAGAAGTACAAAGAAAGAATGCTAGTAGAGACTAGGAAAACAGCTCCAGATGCAACGCCGACGTATATCCATTTTTTGCGAGAACCCCTGGAGACTGGAGGCTCCGGTGAAAGTGGAGGAGGCTGGAGGCTCTGTACTTGGACCTTAGTAGGCTCAGCGTCAATGGGTATCAAAAGCGTCGTAAATGGATAAATAACATCACCACTGGACAACCCGTTAGCATCCAGAACAGACTGGTAGCTGGAATTAAACTTTCGAGCAATGCTGCGGACACCATCCCCCCAGGTAACAAAATAAGTCAGCAGATACTTGACGCCAAACTCAGTTATCTGATCCGTAGTCGGGCAAGCGCACCTCAAGGGGACGTTGATCTTCATCCCATGAACCAACTCTAGAGGATTGTACGGGTTCTGAGCCATGATTGCTTGACAAGTGGACAGCCCTTGGTATGTACCGTTCGCGATGGAAAAATAAGTCTCACCGGTGGTTTGGATAGTGTAGGTAGCGTTGTGTTGGGAGTAGTTGCCAGTACAAGAGCAAGTTGTGGGGATGATCACTAACTCGTCGATAGGGATTAACGAAGAGTTTTCAGGGATGTTGTTCAGGATTGAGGATGGATTGACGTTGAGGAGGGAGGATATCTGAGACGGTGTTTGATATTTAGTTTGGGAACGGAAGGTGAGGTAGGTATCACAACCGCGCTGAGCTCCATCGCAGGCGTAGCCTTGCGTGGTGGAGCCATTGATCGTTGAGGCGCAGTTGTACTGTGGATTGTTTACTTCATAAGAAGGCTGGATTTGGGCGTGGGATGAGATTAGTAGTCGGAGGAGAAAGGAGATCAGGAAGAGGAAGAGAGGCTTCATGTCCCTGCAAACTCCTCCTCTTGTGCGTTTTATTTGCTTCTCAATTTTAATTTGCAAGTTATATTAAAGACACGAGCAACAAATATGATGAGGTGTTTGTTGGGGAGGTAAAGTTTGAAACGGGAAGTGATTGAAAAAATATCCCTGTAAAAATGTGCTTTCGGATCTCAAGTCAAGTCGTTGGTTCCAAGCCTTGAGCTGTCTCGATTGTAAATGCATGGACTTTTTTCTTAGATATCACCTTAAAAATGGAGGGGTTTTAAAGAAACCGCCTTCTATTTTCAATTTATATGTAAAATAATGATCGTCACTGTTGGACAACGGAGAAGAGTGGGGACCACCCACGTGCGAAACCAAAGTGGCCGAACACGGTTTCGTTTTCGTTGTTTGCGTGCGTGACGGCCCACCCGAAATGAAAAGTTGAGCTTTATAAATAAGCCGACGTTTTCCCCTAGGGTTTGGTAGCAAGGAGGCTTTTGTGCGGCTTTGTGCAAAGGAGCAGAGGCAGGGTACAAGAA
>NW_017974587.1:0-4527 GCF_001876935.1 Asparagus officinalis
GAATTTACTCATGAACATAAAAGCAGTAAAATGAATTACTTAATTTCTGAAACTAGAATATGTGGAAAGAATAAAAAAATTCCCAATGATCTTAAGGTCTCTTAAATATAATTTGCTATGACCTCAGATCTTTTTTGAGAAGTTTGTGTGTTAGAAAAGTACTAACATAAATGGATTGTGTTGGTAGATAAAACTTCTCATGCTACTTTATCCAGTCTTTTTGTTGTTCTATTTTCGGATTGCTCTCAACTGGGTGATTAAGAAAACTAGTGAACGATGAACAAATTTGGGTTGGTTATAAATTTTATTTGATGGGATATTGCTTAACAACAATATATAGGGATCATGTGCTAATGAATGAGATAGTCTGCTCCTGTTGTATACGATTTTCTTCCCTTGAAGTGCAGCTTGTCGAGTGCCCTAAAGATATTTCTTATAAGAAAATATTTTCTTGAACTTCCCATATGAGCTCTATGCGTCTTGTGTTAATCAATAGTTCCATCTTTAAACTGTTGAATAAATAATGGAGGATGTTGACTTTGTATAAAGATTTTGGTTGATACTAATATTCCAAATCATTGCAAATGCTTCTAGATTTGTTTCATAAGAACAGAATGTTCTTAGTTTCCCACAATTTTCCTTGTATAAATTTAAAGGCTTCACTGCATTCCTGAAACAGAAAGAACTTTGTCGTGTAAAGGTATTTGGATGGAGATTTCTCATTTCCTTGTGTGATGAAATTACTTATTTATGTTATGTTATTCATCATCAAAACTTTGCTGCTCAATTTTTTGACGATGTAATAGTGTTTGTATGGTTTAACTTCAGGCAGCTTCTGTATGAGGGTTTATATGAAGTGTTATACTACTGAGAAGTTCATGATCAAGAACATTATATTTATGTGAGATACTATATGATTGTATCAGAAGATTGTTGTTCGTATCTGACAGTTTTTGAAGTCCAATGAGAATGCTGTACTAGTGCAGACTTTCTCAGACATATGAAATTTATTCTGTATCAAATGTATACTATGGTGCTAAACAAAGTGCATCAGAACTTGTGGGTACAGGATCTGTATCAAATGTATACTATGGTATGCAGCTACAGCTCAAATTCTTCCTACTGCACCTTATATACCTGTTCGATAAATATACACCAAGTCCATTGAATCTACATGCCTGCTGATTCATCATATTTGACTTTATAATATATTTGCTCTGCTAGTTCTCTCTAATGAGATCTGCTTGTTTTCTTGTTTTAGATTCTGATGACAGGTGTCTTGTGAATTTCCTATGCATCGAGCTAAGAACAACCGATCATCAACCATCAACATACTTAAAATCTTCAACCTGGGTAAACAAAGTAAGTGGCACATGACTCTTGATTTTCCATCACAAGCTGTAAGATATGCCCATATCCTACACTTAGCAAAGAAGGTGAAGAAGGAGAAGAAGAAGGCTTGAGTAAATGTATAGGGAAGGAGTTGAAGAAGCTTCTGTAGTGTCATAGCCATTGTAAATAATTTATGTAAAAGTTTGTAAACAATTTATGTATCTCTCTATTATTTTGATGAATGTATTATTTGAATATAATGGGATTTGATATTAGAATATACTTACATTGTGTTGGATGTGAATATAATTTTTTGTTGTTCAATATTGTGTATATGCACTCAAAGTAGATTTTGCAAAAAAAAAAAACTGTAGCATAGCATCCTAGACGGAAATTCGGTCTAGGATGCTCAAATTCCGTCTAGGATAATTGTTTTTTTGAAAAAAAAATTAAAAACATCCTAGACAGAAATTCCGTCTAGGATGACTATCCTAGATGGAAATTTTCGTCTAGGATACTTATCGTAGAAGGAATTTTTTTTTTGTCTAGGATGTAGTATTCTAGACGAAAATCCCGTCTAGAATAATCTGTCTAGGATGTATTCTAGACGGTTTTAAATTCCGTCTAGAATAATCCGTCTAGAATGTATTCTAGACGAAATTTTCGTCTAGAATACTACATCCTAGACGGAAACATACTAGACGTGTATTCTAGACGGAATTCCGTCTAGGATACGCATTTTAGACGGAATTCTAGACGGAAACATACTAGACGTGTATTCTAGACGGAATTCCGTCTAGGATACGCATTTTAGACGGAATTCTAGGTATCCTAGACGGAATTTTTCGTCTAGAACGGAATTCCGTCTAGGATACGCATTTTAGACGGAATTCTAGGTATCCTAGACGGAATTTTTCGTCTAGGATGCCTCATTATTTAGTAGTGCATAACATTTTTCCAACATGTCAGCTGGGTCCAAATTAACTATCAACAATTGAAAAAACACAATATATATATTTTTATAAATATTACCTCTATTCCTCTTATCTTACTTTACTTTTTAAAATTTTCAATATTAAAAATTTCCATTTCTCGCTCTATATATTCTCATTTTCCATTCTCAATTTCTCACGTCGGTCCCCATAAAACACTATATTTTTGTGAATATTCGTTCCGTCCCCCTTATCTTACTTTACTTTTTAAAATTTTCATTTCTCGCTCTATAAATTCTCGTTTTTCATTCTCTATGTCGCACATCCGTCCCCATCGGCCTTTCTCTTGAGCCCCCCCTGTGTGCGGGGGGTGGGGTCGGGGGGGATGGAGGGTAACAAGAGAGAGTGGTCCAAATCTTTCTCATTTTCCAAACAGGAAAAAAAATAAAAATTGAAACTACTTTCGAGCTCATTATTCCTTCAATACATCCATTCATCTACCTTCCATTTATCCCATCACCTGGTATTTTCCCCCTTACCCGCAGCAACAACAATGTCGAGAAAGAAGTAGACCACATCAAGGTCGAGGATATCTAATTAAGGGAGGAAGCATGCACGTCATGCGTACTTCTCCAACCACCGCGACAGCGTTTTCACTAAAGCCTTCGATCAGCCGAATTCTATGCATTGCGGTTGTGGCGGTGATGGTCAACTCACCGGTTGATGACCCGTAATTCTTCTGTAGACGGGGGTGAAGGAGGCTGCTGATCAGCTCTCGTCCCGCTATCGGATGTCAACAGATGCGAACAATTCGTAAGTAAGAGTTTTTCACTGTTGACTAGTAAACTTACTTCACTGAAGAATCATAATAGCTCGATGAGAAAATATCTTACTAAATGCAAAGACTTCTTAAATTAAACGATAACAAATGGTGATAACGATCATAGAATACCAACTATTCTAGACACACAAATCAAAAGTATCCGTTTCTCAATTTCACCAATAAAACAGCAATAATCCCAATAGAGTAGAACCTGAAATCTTGGAGTATTATTCATAGACAGCTTACCAATTTAGTTAGTGGAAAGTTTCGTTTTTATTTCATAATATTTTATAATTCTCTTCATGATTTTAGTTCTCTTCCTTAGCTTAGACGTTATGATCTGTTACGAACTGTACTCATTTCTCCCTTATTAATCAGAACCGGCGCCCATGAAAGGATCGCATCTACGGGCATCGGATTCTGCGCCGAAAACCGATCAGCAACCTCGTTCACTCCCGGGCTGCCGAGGGATTACGGGTTGCCTACGGGCGAGTTGACCACCACCGCTACGTCAGCACCGCATAGGGTCAGCAGGTCTGCGGCTTTATTGGAAACGCCATTCCGGCGCTTCGAGAAGCACACGTGGCCTGCTCCCTTGAGTTCTCTCTTCTTCTTTCTCGCCATGGTTTGTTGCGTCGGAGAAAGTGGATGTTTTGTAAAGGGATTAAATAGAAGCTGCGTATGAATTAATGAGATTTCTTTTTGGGCATTTTCGTTAATTTCTTCTGAATTAAACAATATATGGGTTTACGCGTCACGATTCTTCCTTTAAAAAATTGATTTATTGTTGGTGGAATAATTGGTAAGGATAATTTATCCATTGTATGCTAGGTGGCAATGGGTTTGTGCTCTTTTAGATCCAACGTATGTAGTTTGGAAATTTTGGAAGCACTTCAATAAAATTTTGCTATATTAGTTAACGATGCGGATCGATTGTAGGAAACTAACATCAGTGCATATTTTAGCGATTTAGTAAAATACGGAACCGATCTTGATATTTTACACCGAGTTATCATATGTTCTTCATACGTAATGAGTTGACAAGTACGGTAGCAATATTTAGCCTATACCGCTACTAATATTATTGCTATAACTTTCTTAGACTCTGCTTATGACTTAATTAACTGTATGAGTTTTATTTACAGGTATTATATATGTAATACGTCCTTACGTATGTACATACATACACTAGTATACGAATTGCTTAGCTGAAACAACATCTCCCTTAGATAGGAAATATTGTGAAAGGACCTGAACAGGCCCACGAAGTGAAGGCCCAATAAGAGTTTTGTAGGCTGCCTTCACTTCGTTTCCAGCAGGCATAGATATATAAATAGAAGCCTAATGTTTTCTAGGGTTAGGCAAGGGAGTTTTGACGGCTTCGTAAAGAAAAAAAGAAGAAAAAAAGAACGGCGGCTTTTTTTTTTTTTTTTTTTTTTT
>NW_017974588.1:0-4561 GCF_001876935.1 Asparagus officinalis
TGTTCATTAATTCTTCATGTCGTACATTAGCAAATAAGCAGTGTATACAGTACAATATTTATTCAGCTCTAACCAGATAATCTGTTAGCACTACATTTGCACTATTATTTTACTCAACATTAAATAATACTACTTCAATTAACATAATCCAAAACATTACATATTCAATTTAGTCAGCATATAGACATTAGCTACCATCAACAGATTATACATAGTATTTGTTCATCATCACTCGTTATACACTTATACACACATACAAGTTTCCTTAGGATATACCCAATATAAATTTAGATATGCTAAACAGTTGTGAAGCAACTATAGTCATTCATTTTCGAGTGTTGTTTATTATGCATAGTCTACTGTTGTTCTCAGATTTCATTCATCTAACATACGAGATAATGTGCATTATAGTAGTTCATATATATTCAAATAGAAATTCTATGGAGAGGCGAGATCTTGCCTACGACGAGTCGACTGCGAGTGTGGCTAGCGGCGTCGACGCGGTTGAGTTCGTCGACGAATCTGGCTAAGGGCGACGGCGGAGGCGGCAGTAGTGGGGTTTGCCGGCGACGCGGAGGTGGTCAGGGGGTGTCGGGGGCGGCTGCAGGAGGTGGTCGGCAGCAGTCGAGGTGGAGCTCGGGGAGGGGTCTCGGGGTCGCTGGCGTCGGGCGGCGGCGAAGCCAAGGCTGGGCGGCGGTTCGTGGCGGTGGGTTTGGTCGAACAGAGAAGGAGGGAGAGGAGGAGGTGGGGGCGCTGGACTTGGGTTCTTTCGAAGAGAGAGAGAGAACGAATGAGTGGAGAGATAAGAATGAGCAGATGCAAAAATAATATATGAGAGAGAGAGAGATGGTGAAGTGAGAGATGTGACAGGGGGTTGGTTGATGAGAAGTGGGGAACGTGGGTTGGTTTTCAGGGGAGTGGAGAGATAGGAGTGAAAAATAATATTTAATAATTATTATTGTTATTTAAAACGAAAATGAATAATAAAATAATTAAATTGTTACAAAAATCCATTAAAGATATTTTAATTTACAATTAGCCAAATAAATATAAAACTTGATTGTTAAATTATTAAAAAAATCTAGAAAATTAATTAAAATATAAATATTCTCTTTAATAATGAAATTTAATATTTAAATACCAAAAAATCAATATCGAAAATTCACGATCCTTACATTCTACCACCCTTAAAACAAATTCCGTCCTCGGAATTAAATAAAAGGACGAAATATAAGAATGGATTCACTTCAATTCATATAAAGTTCACAATATTTTGCACATCCATAAATAAGGAAGGTCATACAAGGTGATTCAAATAAGATACATGACATGACAACTAAGATTCAGGAAATAAATAAGGGTATCGCTGTCGCATCTCGGACTCAGTTTCCCAAGTCGACTCTCCAGGAGAATCTGGGTGCCACATCACACGAACAAGCGAGACGGTCTTATTCCTGAGGGTCTTCTCCCTTCGGTCTAAAATCGCTTCAGGCTGCTGTTCGTATGTCAAATCGGATCGCACCTCAATCTCTGAGAAATCTACGACATGACTCGGATCTCCGACGTATTTTCGCAACTGAGAAATGTGGAATACGTTATGCACTCCAGCCAGAGCGGGTGGTAATGCAAGTCGGTACGCCACCTCTCCCACTCTCTCTAATACGTCGAAAGGTCCCACATATCGTGGACTCAACTTCCCACGCCTTCCAAAGCGAATGGTGCCTCGGTTGGGGGAAATCTTCAGGAACACATGATCTCCTGGCTGAAACTCCAAGTGCCGGCGCTTCGCATCTGCCCAATGCTTGAATCTGTCCTGCGCGATGCGAAGTCGCTCCCGAATGATCCTGACTACATCAACTGATTTATCAATCAACTCCGGCCCGAAAATCTCTCGTTCGCCAACATCGTCCCAACTCAGCGGAGAACGGCACTTCCTACCATACAATGCTGCAAAAGGGGCCATTCCAATACTAGCCTGGAAGCTATTGTTGTATGCAAACTCCACCAAGTGCAAGTGATCTTCCCACGACCCATGGAAATCAAGCATACAAGCTCTAAGCATATCCTCCAAAATCTGAATGGTCCTCTCTGACTGCCCATCGGTCTGAGGATGATAAGCTGTGCTAAAACTGAGACTAGTCCCCAGACTCGCCTGTAAGCTCTTCCAGAACTCTGAAGTAAATCGGGTATCGCGATCCGAAACGATGCACACTGGAACTCCGTGCAATCGTACGATCTCCTGCAATACGAGAGATTTACTAACACTCTTGAAAAAAAACAACTCATTGAAACATATAGAGATAAATGTTTTACCTCCATGTATCTCTGAGCAAGATGCTCCGTCGACTGCCCCACTCGGAATGGAATGAAATGAGCTGATTTGGTTAATCGATCTACGATCACCCAAACAGCATCATTTTGCTTAGTGCTCCGAGGTAAGCCAGTAACGAAATCCATGGTGACATGCTGCCACTTCCACTCCGGAATAGGCAATGGCTGCAAAAGACCTGCGATGCGCCGATGCTCTGCCTTCACCTGCTGACATACAAGGCACTTATCCACACTACGAGCCACATCTCTCTTCATACCACGCCACCAATAATTCAGCTTCAGATCCTTATACATCTTCGTACCTCCAGGGTGAATAGAATACGGTGAGCTGTGAGCTTCCCGTAATAACTCCTCTCGAACATCTCCTTCTGGTACGCAGATACGACTCCCAAATCGTAAGGATCCGTCTTCATGAACAACAAATTCCGGCCGAAGACCAGCCACAGCTAACTCTCTGCACTTCTGAAGAAATGGATCATCTGCTTGAGCTGCCTTGATTCGTTCGACCAGTGTTGATTGAATCTGAAGATTCATCAAGGAAGCGGTGACTCCTGGAAGAAGAACTTCTATACTCATGTCCCTCACTTCCTGCTGCAAAGCTTAAGGGCAAAAATCACAGCTGCCAACTCCAAGTCGTGGGTAGGATAATTCTGCTCGTGTTTCTTCAACTGACGAGAAGCATATGCCACCACATGATCACCCTGCTGAAGAACGCATCCCAATCCTCTACCTGATGCGTCGCAAAACACCTCAAAGTTTCCTCTCTTATCTGGTATCGTCAAGACTGGGGCCGAAATCAGTCGAGACTTTAACTCCTCAAATGCCTGCTCACAAGTGTCGGACCATACAAACTTAATATCCTTCCTCGTAAGTCATGTCATCGGCTCCACAATCTTTGAAAAATCTCTGATGAAGCGACGGTAGTAACCAGCTAATCCCAGGAAGCTCTTAATGTCTGACACCGACTTAGGGGTAGGCCAATCCTTCACTACTGATACCTTCTCCGGATCCACTGATATGCCGTCTCCTGACACCACGTGTCCCAGAAACGCAATACGATCCAGCCAGAACTGGCACTTACTATACTTGGCAAATAGCCGATGCTCTCTCAAGGTCTTCAACACGTACCACAAATGCTCTGCATGCTCTGCTTCACTCTTAGAGTACACCAAGATGTCATCAATAAAGACCTCCACAAACTTATCCAATACATCATAGAATACCAAATTCATCAGGTTCATGAATGTTGCCGGTGCATTAGTCACACCAAATGGCATCACTAAGAATTCATAATGTCCATATCTCGTCCGGAACGCAGTCTTGGGGACATCAGAATCCTTAACCTTCACCTGGTGATATCCGCTCCGCAAATCCAGCTTAGAAAATACTCTCGATCCTCCCAATTGATCAAAGATATCATCGATATGGGGAAGTGGATACTTATTCTTCACTGTCACCGCATTCAACTCCCGGTAGTCGATGCACATCCGCTTGGATCCATCCTTCTTCCCTACAAGCAACACAGGTGCTCCCCAGGCTGATACACTGGGTCGTATCAAACCTCTCTGCAAAAGATCATCCAACTGAGTCCGAAGCTCGGCCAACTCGGTCGGGGGCATACGATAAGGAGTCTTGGAGATCGGAGCAACTCCCGGCTTCAAATCTATGGAAAACTCAATTACCCGATCCGGTGGCAATCCGTAAATATCATCGGGAAACACATCTTCAAATTCCCGAACTATAATTGGCTTCTCGGATTCCACTTGCATCGCAGCTAGCGTTGCCTTCTTCGGTCTAGCTCTGAACTCCACAGGTCCGGCTGATGTGCTGCCACTAAGGAACTCAAACCTCGGGTGATCCGGTATCTCAAACACTACGCTCCGACGGCGGCAATCAATGGTGGCAAAGAACGTCCCCAACCAATCCATCCCAAATACTGCATCAAAGCTCGGCAAATCAATCACCAGAAAGTCTGCAAAGAGTTCCCTCCCGCAGATGACTACAGGGCATGCTTCATAACCACTGGATGCTACTAAGATGCCACTTCCAGTGTTGATATTCCAGCCCGTAGTCAGAGAAGCTATAGGTAGAGAGTGGGCACTCGCAAAGCGACGAGACAAGAAACAATGAGAGGCTCCAGAATCAAAGAGTGATAAAGCAGGAACGGAAGAAACAAGAACCTTGCCTATTATAGGAGAATGTAAATACAACTAACTTAGTATTCTTAAAC
>NW_017974589.1:0-4056 GCF_001876935.1 Asparagus officinalis
CCTCATATGCGGAACAATTTCTTCCACAAAAAATCACAATACCCTTGTATGTTTGCGCATATTCTTTTACCTTTCGATATATTACATTCATCCTTACTGCAAAACACAAAGATAACATACACATATTAAATAAGAAATTAAGATTCCAGAACATTGAGAAACTTGGATACATACTACAGATAAGGGATAACTGAGTAATTTCTATATATTCAGTGTGCATGGAATACCATTTTCTTAGTAATTCACATAATATTTGCATTAAGCTATGCTTTTAAAATTTAAAATGACAATATACATTTTCCACATACTTATTCCATTGTTTTTCTTTTCCTTTGTAGTTTGTAGGCGCATGTCAGAGATGCATACATAGACTAGACTCCTTGAATTTTGTATGCATGAGAGAATCACGCAAGAGATGCTCACCACTTGCAAGATGGTCTCTTCTTATATAAACTCAATTATTCACACAAAAATATTGTACAGAGACTTTCAATGAGTAGCAAAGCCTGTCTGTTCTGTTTCTTTTTAGTGAAATCTCATCACAAACTGCCAATTTAATTGCATGGAAGTTGCAAAGATCCTAATTGAAAAACTAATTGAATTTTTTTTGAAATACCACGAATTGGAAAACTACTATCTAATAACCCCTAATCAAAGCTAGACATTGATTCAAAGCCATTGAAACTCCACATCTCTCTTACCCGATTTCAAAGCCATGAAAAATTAATTTGCATTGCTTACGAATTTATAAATCAAGAAAAAAATAGTTACTTCAAATGACAAATTCATACTTACAAATCATCCTTCTATGTTGCTGATTGAATTGATGAACATGATTTTTCCATGGATTAGGGTAGATTTCATCAAAAAACACCAAAATTTTATAATGGGCTCAAAATTGAGGGTTTTGATTTCTCAATTGATCTTTTGAGAAGAAGAGGGATAGAAGCTTATGATATTAGGATCAGGAGTTGGGTATTTTCAGTTCAGAAAGAAGAAGAAGGGAGAAGAATTTTTCAGAGGAACAAATTTTCGATTTAAACTCATTTAATTTTTTTTATTAAAAAATTCGACCCAATCCACTTTTTATTATCAAAACCGACCCATTTCGTTCCACGTCAGCAGCGTGGCCACGAAATTGGTCGGTTTTTTTTAAATGACGCCGCTAAATAGTCGGGGTTGTCAACCCCGACTATTTAGTTATGTCGGGGCTGGCAACCCCGACTATTTAGCTAAGAACACGCTAAAATAGTCGGGGTTTCCAACCTAGACTAATTTAGGCCCCTGCCTAATTGGTCGGGGTTGGCAACCCCGACCATTTGGCAGAGAGGTAGGTTCTGTTCACTTCACTATGACAAAACTGTCGGGTTTGGGAACCCCGACCATTTTGTGTTCGTGCACAAAATGGTCGGGGTTCCCAACCCCGACCATTTGGCAGACTCTTCCAGCTGAAAATAGCTGGAAATACGAACTCCGCTGGAAATTCAAACTCCTACTGTTACATATCAATCCACAATTCAATCACAATCACAATAACACACATACCAATCAACAATCTCAAATAAAAAACCATAATCAATCGGATACATACCATGCAATTCACATACTAATAATCAATACTCAAATCTCAAATAAAAAACCATAATCAATCGGATACATACCATGCAATTCACATACTAATAATCAATACTCAATCTAATACATAATATTTAGTTTCAAACGCAAACATCCTATCAATACTCAATCAAATACATAATATTCAATTTCAATCGGATACAACTCTCTTTCCTCTCCCTCTCCCTCTCCCCCTCCCCCTCCCTCTCCCCCTGACACGTTCACCTTCGACGTGAGCTCGGATCAGTTCCTCGTCCGGTTGTGTGTGAAGTTGGGAGTGCATGACATCCTCATCGACTCGAACCGACTGTGAACATCCGGCTTGGGCCTGCTGTGAGCCGCCAGCTTCATCATGTGCACCGCTTGAGCCTGCCCCTGTGTCCTCGGAATCGACGACGATCGTACTCAATTGGTCTCGCTCCTCACGTTCATCTCGTCTTGCATTACGCGTCCTTTGAAGAGCGGACCGAATCTTTTTGATCATGCGAAGGAACGTGTTCCTCGGCCCTGGCTCGGTAGTTGTTCGGATTGCATCATGCGCCATAGTAGAAAGTTCTTCGAGCTCTTGTACCTATACGATAAAAACCCCAAGAAAGCTATTATGATTTGGATGATAATAAAATAAAACTCACAAGATAAGTGTATATTTTGCTTATACACTTACCAACTCTCTCTCAGCTAGGCCTCTTGGTATGTATTCCTTAGGAGCTTTGTTCTCCTGAAATATCCACCGGCGAGTAATCCCCCAATACCACCGCAAATACACACCTAGGTCAGGTGCGTCAACCCTCTCCATCACTAAATGTTCTTCCCTGTTATCCCACCTCCCGATGTAAGCACTGTGAATATGTTCCCAATCTTGACGATGTGCACCTTTTCTGGGATTTCTCTCTATTACCTCCATAGGGACCGGGATATGTTGTCGTAGCCCAAATTGTCGTAGCACACGGTCGGGCATGTGCATCTCGACAATCTCAAAACATATGATCGGGACGCGAGCACGCCACACATCCGGCTCTTCTGTGCATATATCTGGTAGTGACTCTAAAACTTGTTCATATGACATCCACTTGACCTATAAAAAGATAAAGTAAAGCAGATTTCAGTAATAAATGATGTAATGATTGAAAATTTTTAGATATTATGATTTAATACATGTTCGTCCTCCATTTGATCGAGCTTGTTCCTATAGAAGTTTTCATAGCCCTTTGGTGAGGTATGCCATGATCTAGATACATTCCATCTAATTTATATACAATGAGTTAGTATAAATTAAAACAAATGTATAAAATTACATGTAATCATATATTTTTAAAAATAACTTAGTAATACCTGCAGCCTAACGAAATATTGCCATCGAGAGCACGTGCCTCTCTCAAATCTGGGCAACCCAAATGCAACCTATCCCAAGACCATATCTGTAGCAGAGTGAGACAACCCTTGAATTCTTTGTTTTGAATAAGAGCCACTTTGGTCATCTCCCTATACAGATACGCTAACACGGCACTCCCCCATGACAATCCCCTACAATCCACAAGATCCTCCAGGAGTGGCAACCACCTCACGTGCACCGAATCCTTCGTGGAATCCTGGAATAGAATAGTACCGATCATGTGAAGTATGTATGCACGGGCATACATCTTGACGATCTCCTCGGTCGCATCGATCAGAACATTCATAAAATTGTTTCTCAACCATTCAAGTTTGATCCTTCCACCCCTCATGTGAGGAACTTGACCCAACAATACTTCACACTTGTCTGACCAGTTGAAGTCGTCGCTACCTGTGACAGCATCTCCATCCACTCGGAGTCCAAGCAAAACCCCTACATCCTGCAATGTAATCGTCGACTCTCCTTGGCGCAGGTGGAATGTGTTTGTCTCGGGCCTCCATCGTTCAACCAGTGCCGTCAAGAGAGCCCAATCAAGTCTCACCCATTTAATTTGTGATCACTCAAAGAAGCATGCTTGACGAACATAATATTGGACATGTGGATCGGTCAACTCCCAGCTCGAGTGTGCACGAGTGTGATCAACGATAGTAATGCTCGGGGCCTGCATATAATAAACAATGTAAATGTTCAGTAACAGCCAATAACTTAGAATAATCCTTGAATGAAAATGTAATTTATAACTACCAATCTAATTACCTCCCCAGTGTCAATCTTCGCGGATCGATGTCATGGTTGGTCATAAAGGCCCTCATACGTCAATGGCCCCGCCTCCATAGCTGCACATATGATGATATAAATGAAACACATATGATGATATAATGGAGTAGAATATAATGAAGTATAAACGAAGTTGAATAATTAACAAAGAATAGAATAATTATACCCATTAAGTGCTATTTATTTGGATTGGTGGGACAGTAAGATCTCCTGTGGCTCGGTTGTCTACAATATCCACATCTATTTGTTTTTGGAACTCCTTCCCGACCTCC
>NW_017974590.1:0-5178 GCF_001876935.1 Asparagus officinalis
TAGTGGAGCTCCCAAAATAAAACATAGCTAGAATAGATAGTCGAGCACTAAAGTGTGTCGCCATCAACCCGCGACTCTCCGGGCTCCTGGCTCGTGACCTGAAAGGGGGAGGGACAATGAGCGTCAAAGCGCTAGCGAACAACATCACAACCAACCCCAATGGAGAGGGCTCGTTGTATAAGAAAATACAGTTATCACAAAATATATATATAAACAATTACTCTATCAGTAAACAATGGGTCTGAGTACTTATGAAGTTTCAACACGGGCATAGGTACGTCGAGCGAAATAATCCAAACAAGGAAACCCTCATGTATATACCTTGTATCCCAAATTGAAAATCCCTAAGTACCAAACCCGGAGTCTAATACGTGCACAGAAATAAGCAAAAAGGAAATACAACCCATCTCAGGACATATATATATACTGTATTATGTAACGTCCCACATAAATACCATGTCGTATTCGACATGAGTGTCATATCATACTCTCAATATATGTGGTGTCATATTCTTCATAAGTGTCATGTCATAACTCCTGTGAAATGTCGCATGCAGGGTTAAGAAAGATGTCCAATACATGAATTAGATATAGAGATTTCCCAACTCATGAGATAAAAGGATAATTGTCCAACACGAGGACTGAAATGGATTATAGTCCAACACAAGGACTTCTATGGATTATAGTCCAACACGAGGACTGTGCAACTGAGTAGGCATTAGTGATATACAAGGTGTGGTTAACTTATGCAAAACTCACACTCAACTCGTCATGTGATTCTAGGAATGTATTTTAGGCCACCTATCATGCATAGATGCTTAGTACAACTGAAAGTCAGAGTCAGATGATTGAAGTAGGCACTCGAACGAGTGTACGATACAGCAGAAACAAATAAACCAGAAAACTGTGCGGCGGTCGACCGCAGAGCCCACTCCGGTCGACCGCTCGCAGACCCGAGAACCACTGGGCTCAGAAGCTGAGCGGCGGTCGACCGCAGAGGTCATCCCGGTCGACCGCCCAAAGGGCAGAAACCAAACTTAAATCAACATGATTTTAAAAGTTCTTAAACAGTAAAAATTAGATTTAATCCTCATAAAAACGTTTCAGATCAGGATCTCATTAATTGAACATCATTAGTGAACTTTTTAACACTAAAATATATGATTCTTGCACCTCAAGCCATAAGATCTACTTTATCTACACAACATACGATTTGGGCTCAATAAAAACCGGATGAAAACTCAAATCTAAGCATAAAAACGAAAAGGGATGAAGTTGGGCGATATGTTACTCGCCTACGACGAAAACGAAGCCCTAGATCTGGAGGAAGATGATCCCTCTCGCTGAATCCACCAAAAATCCGCTGAAAAACCCTCCAAAGCTCCTCCAAATCACCAAAGAGTGAGAAACTAGGGTTTTAGGGGAGAGAGGGGGCTAGGGTTCTGATTTCAGATCAAAAGAGCTCTCTCCCGGGTTCATTAGATAATATACTAACCCCTAGACCCGACCCGAAACCCGCTAAGACCCGAAACCCAGAAAACTCTCTGTCTGCTGGGCGGTCGACCGCCGCGCCCAGTGCGGTCGACCGCACAGCAGGAAAGAAATTTCCTGAGTGCGAGACCGATCAGCGGTCGACCGGCATGAGCCCAGCGGTCGACCGCTCAGAACAAGAAATCGCCAGCAGAGATGATTATGAACCTGATGCTCACACCAATCAAAACCTCTCCCATAAGCACACTAATATAGTTCTCAAAACACTGATATACACCTTCTATATATGTATGCATAAATACATATTTGATTAATATTATTTTCTCGCTAGTAATTCAATATACTCATTTAAAATTTGTGGGGTTTTACAGGCAAGATGTCCAAACCTACCACACACATCACATTTAAAAACACGTGGTCTACTAGAAATATTTGGTAAACTAGAATTTTTTTTCAAATCAAAGCACAACTTTGCTAAATGGTCAAAACGACCATAATAATCACATTTAAACACATGAGCATGTGTATGATGAACATGATGAGTATGTTCATGTGTATGTGATGAAGA
This sequence comes from Asparagus officinalis, assembly GCF_001876935.1. Taxonomy (NCBI): domain Eukaryota; kingdom Viridiplantae; phylum Streptophyta; class Magnoliopsida; order Asparagales; family Asparagaceae; genus Asparagus; species Asparagus officinalis. The sequence continues at coordinate 2,060 of NW_017974590.1, forward strand.
AGCCTTATGAGATGCACAAGAAGCATTGATATTAGCATTTTTAGATTTTTGTGCATCATAGCAAAATTTAGCTAGATGGCCTTTTCGGCTACAAATGGAACATTTGTAAATTTTGCTACACAAGTGTGCATAGTGTGTAGGTGATTTTGTAGTACTAAATTTAGCACACTTGTCCATAAGTTTCTTATGGTTATTAATGTATATTTTCAAAGTTAAATCTAAAGATGAAATACGTTTATTCACAAGATTCAAATCTTCATTATTAGGCACATATGTATTTTTATTAGAAGTAGAACATAAATAGCCATTTATAAAAGAAGCAATATCATTTTTATGTTCTCAACTTCTAACATGGCATTATTTTTATCATGAGTCAAGTTTGCAATATCCAATTTCAAATTATTGTTTTCCAAATTTAACATATCATTGTTTTCTTTAAGAGCATCATTTTCTTGAGTAATGATATCAAATTTGGAAGCTAACTTCTCATGATCGGATTTTAATGCAACATGTTTGTTTTGTAATCAATAAAATCTTTATGCAATTCGTTATAGGCATGCAATAATTTTTCAGATGCACAAGCAAGTTCATCACTAGAAAGATCATTAATGGATTTGAACTAACAAACCTTACTAAGGCTATCGCCTAGTGGCCGTGTGCATGATGAAGCTCCAATATCACTTGAAGAAGAATCCTCCAAACCATGTCGGATTGCCTCCAAGTCTACTTGATGTGCTTCAATAAATTTCCATAAGGTGTAAACACTATCAAAATAAACAAACTTGTTAGACATAGATAAATCGAACGCGTTATGTAAAAATTCTAACAAAATCTTGTTCATAGTAAACATTCGATGATCATTTTTATTCCACTTGGATTTCTCCGAAGTGGGCACAATATAAGCATCATCTATAATTTCCCATATATCGAAGTGTCTAGATTAAACAAAAAGTTTAAATCTAATACACCATTAGATATAGGAAAAAATATCTAATCTAGGAGCAATATTGATTGCATAACCTAAGCTAGATGCACCGTGCATATCCATAATATATATATGTGTAAAACCCCATATTTTTTGTTATGAAGATATGTGAATTATTGATGAACAAAGAGTATAAATAAAATACAATAAGCTCAATAGGTTGTGTGTGAACAAAGAGTATAAATAAAATCAGCTTATGGAAATACAATAAGCTCAATAGGTTGTGTGTGAACAAAGAGTATAAATAAAATCAAACTAAACTCAATATAAAAATGTAGCTTATGGAAATGATAATCAAATATATAAATTGCTAGAGATTGAGTTTAGAAAACATCTCCAATGAAGACAAGAGAGAGAGAGAGAGAGATGAAATGGAATCCCAAACACAAATTGATGATCTCCTCTTGCTCTTGTGAAAACCACTTCACATAAACTTTTGTAAAACACACTTAAAACAAACTTAAACTTTATTTTAAAACTTTCTTAATTTCCCTTAGAAGTTAGAGGGTATGTGGTATATATAGGATCATAGAACAAGCCCCAAAACCAAGAAAAAACAAAGGAAAAAGAAAAAAATGGAAACATGAAAATCTGGAAAAACTAACCGTTAGAGGCCGTCGGTTGACTGATAAACAGTATCAGTCGACTGATGACCTGACCGTTATAGGCAGTTTAAAGCTCATCGGTCGACTGAAGATCTCATTAGTCGGCCGATAACCTCATCAGTTGACTGATAGTTTATCAGTCATAAAAACATAAACTTTTGCACTTTCCAAACGATTTCTTTAGTCGACCGATCCCTTGCATCAGTCGACTGATAACACAATATCAGTCTGTTTTGAATAGTAAATCTGATTTTCAAGAGGCTTTAAAATATAGCAAATAAAATCTAAAAATTATAAAACTTTGGGATATGATTGTAACATGATAATGAACATGTTACAAAATGAAATTTTGGAATAGCACTTCTCAATTGGGAAACTCATCATTTTGCAAAATAGTCCAAACATGAAAACTAAACAACACATATTTTTGATATTTTGACTTAAACAAACGTTTGGAAATTTTTGTATGGCTTTATAGACTTAGGAAAAAAAAATATAAACTAGTATTATCAAGTTCATAAAGCAATAACACAGTTTTTACTCAAAAATGTATATCATGTGTTGGGGTCTTTTAGAATATGTAGATCAAGTTCAACGGCAGCGTCATCCATAATGTCGCATCACATCACTGTGATTTTAGACGGCTGTCAATGAGAAATCTCCTCCTATCAGACAAGGATACCAATTCAATATATATATATATATAACTATATATATATTATATTATATCTACTCATAAATAAATATATCATTTATATATATATATATATCATATATATATTATCATATATATATATATATATATTATTAATATATATATATACTACTATATATATATATATATACATATACATATATATATACTATACATATACAATATATTATACATATATGCAAGAAAAATGGCGTATGCTTTGGTACCAAGCACCAAATTTGCTGCCTTGATAGTGAGGTGTCACATCCCCATCCACTCACTACCCATGTGTAATGTGTCATATTTGAATGAGTGGATCGGGGATGTGACACATCCAACTTCTTTTTACCAAGCACAACTTTTGTGTGCTTGAGTTCGAGGGTACCAAGCACTACCCATTATTGCACTCTACATATATACATACTATATATATATATATATAATATATATATATATATTATATATATATATATAATATATATATATCATATATATATATACTATATACATATATACATACATACATACATAATACATAACATATAATATACATACATACATACATACATACCATACATTACTATATATATATATATTATATATATATATATTATTATATATATATATATATATAAATATATATACACAACACACACACACCACACGCACACGACACACACACACAAGTTTTCGGTTTTTTGGTTTTTCAAGTTTAAATATGAAACAAATGACCTTATAATTGGAAAATATATACATGTTTCATGTTTATATGCTTATAGATGATTTCATCAATTAACAAGGTTTAAATTCTATGAAATCATTCTTATTGCCATAT
>NW_017974591.1:0-3874 GCF_001876935.1 Asparagus officinalis
TTAGGCTTCGGGGTAAATTCCCCAGGCTTAGACCCTGGTGTCTTTTTCAATCGGTGAAAGACTAAACCGACGACGTGTGATTAGGCCTTAACACGTCAAGTTTTGGGAATTGCCATGAATTGGCGGATAAAATTTAGTGGACCCACTGTCAATTGATTTGATCAGGGGGGGATTTTGTGAGGAAAAGTTGATCTGTCAAGATGATTGAATCTCATTCACTAATAATAAAACACGCTTTAACTTTGAAACATTCAGAGTCTAAGTGTGAATTTTTATTTATTATAGCAACTGGGTTATCCCTAAGAATACCACATGCAGTATTCTTCTGGGAACTTCCCGATACATTGACTATCCTGAATATACTAAGGATAGTATTTCTTCAGGAATTTGCCGTTTATCGGCATCATAAGTCGATCGCCTTCTTTGGTAATAAGGCGATATACGCCGTTGAGTAGGTTATCTCTACTATAAACGCAGTTGACTGTTAGTTGAGAATCACCGAAAACTTTTGAGATATTCGACCCTAACTCTTTGGCGAAACTGAGTCCAATAAGCAATGTCTTATTTTCAACCCTTTTATTGATGTCGGGTTATCCTTAAGAATACTATGTATAATATTCTCCAGGAACTTCCCGTTTGATACAAGGGAAACAGTTTATACTCGTATACCTGTTGGAGTTTTGAAAGGAGCAGTTTATACTCGTATACTTTTCGGAGTAATGGTGGTCATTCTCACTCGGTTTGTTCTGCCATTGAGACGCCGGCTTCAACTAAGGCCTGTATTGTATTTTTGAGATGATCGCGAGAATAAATCGATCACCTTTGACGGACGGGGGATTTATGGGACCAACGATATCCATTCCCCAAGTCTCAAAAGGCCATGACGTAGCCGAAGGATGCAAATGCTCCGGGGGTTGGTGCATATAATTCGCGTGCACTTGACATGCGTGACACTCTCGGGCATATGCGACTGCATATTTGATCATGGTGGGCCAATAATATCCTATTCTTCTGATGCGGTCATAAAGCTTAGGACCGGGCTGGTGCGCGCCACACTCTCCTTCATGCGCCTCTTTCAGGACTTCTTCTGCTTCTTTAATTGATAAGCACCGCAGTAGTAAATCATCATACCCCTTGCGATATAACGTTCGACTCTCCGTGTTGTAGTAGAATCTCGGTGCTCTTCGTCGGATTGAGTCCCTTTCCTTCACATCTTCTGGTAAGATTCCATGGAGGACATAATCCATGATAGGAAAACGCCAATCTCGGGGTTCGAACTCAACTTGAGTTGAGTATACCTCTTTAATATCCTCTTCCTTGTCATCTTCATCGTAGATTGGTACGAAGAGCTGGTGAGTTCTCACCGTGACGAACTGTTCCGTTTCTGGAGGCTGTGCTAGGGACACGGATAACGCTGCCAGCGCATCTGCATTCGTATTTTGTAAGCGTGGAATGTATTCGATGAAGAATCCTTCAAACGATTCTGCCATCTCGACGGCCACCTTGTGGTATGGTATCAAGTCTTGATTTCTGACCTCATACTCTCCCTGAATTTGTTTAACTACTAGTTGGGAATCACCGAAAGCTTCGAGGTATTCGACCCCCAGCTCTTTAGCAAAGCTGAGTCCGATAAGCAACGCATTATACTCGGCTACGTTGTTCGAGCACGGTTCGGTCAGCGAGGCATCACGTGTTTTCCTGGGGAAACTAAGACCACTCCAACTCCGGAAGAAATCTTAGAACTTCCAGGAGCACTTGCTACATTAGTTGCTCATGAAGCGCCGTCAAAATACAAATGCCATACTTGCTGGTGCGAAGTTGCGTTGACTTCGTGGGTTTCATCGGGTAAGTCGTCATATATCTCGGCAGTATCCGTAGATGGATTAGCTGCCAGGAGGTCACAAATGGCCTGTCCTTTTACTGACTTCTGTTGTTTAAAATGTAGGTCATACTGGGACAGAAGCAAAGCCCATTTCGCTAACCGCCAATTCATGAAAGCAGGCTGCGTCATGAATATTCTGACTGGGTTAACATTGGAGATAACGTAGATAGTTTGTCCTACCAAGTAGTGTCGCATTTTTTGGATGGCGAAAACTAAGGCGAGACACTCCCTTTCAATCATCGGATATCGAGATTCGGCACCTACCAAGGTCCGGCTCAGGTAATATACTGCCTGTTCGTGACCGTTATCGTCATCTTGTGCAAGTAGTGCACTTAATGAAAGGCTCGTCGCCTTGACATAAATCAAGAACGGTTTGCCCGATTTCGGTACTACGAGTACAGGAGGTTTTGAGAGATATTCTTTAATACTCTCGAACGCTTTTTGACAAGCGTCGTCCCATACGAATGACACGCCCTTCTTTGTAAGCCTGGAGAAGGTTTGACATTTTCCCGAGAGATTCAAAATGAACCGACGGATATAAGCCAACCGTCCTTGTAGTCCTCTGAGATCCTTAAGGTTTCTCGGAGGTTGCAATTCGTTAATCGCCTTCACTTTGTCAGGATCAATGTGAATACCCTTGGTGGTGACGACGAATCCAAGAAACTTGCCACTGGACATTCCGAGGAATGACTTGGTAGGATTCATCTTTAATTGATGAGTCCGCATTAGATCGAACATAGTCTTTAAATCTTTAATGTGATCATTCTTGTCACGACTTTTTACGACTAGATCGTCCACGTAACATTCGACAGTCTTTCGGAGATGCTCTTGAAAAATCTTTGACATGGCTCTCTGATATGTGGCTCCTGCATTCTTCAAACCGAAGGGCATAACTGTGTAGCAAAAAACACCAAGGGGTGTTCTAAACGCGGTATGCTTTTCATCATCTGAATGCATCTTTATCTGATTATAACCAGAGAACCCGTCCATAAAAGACATTCTCTCGAATCCTCACGTGTTGTCAATAATAACGTCCTTGATAGGAAGAGGGAAATCGTCTTTGGGACATGCAGTGTTCAGGTCTCTAAAATCAATACAAATTCTGATTTTCCCATTCTTCTTAAGGACTGGGACGATGTTGGTAAGCCATTCGGGATGTTTCTCCTCCCTGACGAAACCCGAATCGATAAGCTTTTTGACTTCGGACTCGATTGCCTCCATAATTTGCGGACGAAACCATCTTTGTTGTTGTTTGACAGGTTTGACATCCGGTTTTATATTGAGACAATGAACTGCTACATTTGGATCGAGTCCTGGCATATCTTCATAATTCCGAGCGAACACATCGATGTATTCCCTAATGAGAGAGATTAGTTCTTCTCTCTCATTTGGCGGGAGGCTATCGCTAATGAATATTGGCTTCGGATTATCCTCGTTACCCATATTCACCTGGACTACTTGATCTTCGGTAGGAGGTTCTCTTTGTTCAAACCTATCACCGTACTGCATATTCAAATGATGAACCCAAGGGTCCTCCCAAGTTGGCATTTGATCGTCTTCCTCTATTGTAGCAGGATCAACCGTAGTCATGTTCACCATTAGCTTCTTAAACATTTCTCCGAGACTGGCGTCGAAGTCCCAGGCTGAAGAGTCGGAAGAATATCCATTTTTGCCCTTATTAGCGATTTGGTCGATGACCTGCCAGCAACATTCGTCATCGGACGAGGAGACATAACCTAAACCTCTTTTGTGGGGATAATAATCATCAGGTTTTCCTTTTGGTACGTAGGCCATTCGGGGCAGAACTCGCGGACCTCGACCAAAGCAAAGACCTTCTCCTAGCGTGAAATCATATCCGTACTTCTCTATGAGATCGCGCGCTTTCGTGTTATACCTGAATTGATGAGGGGCAGGTTTATCATTATCGTCTTCCTCTTCCAGGAAGTGGTCTGGTAGCGGAGATTCTCTTCCTTTACCGTAGACGACTTCCCT
>NW_017974592.1:0-685 GCF_001876935.1 Asparagus officinalis
ATAATGGTAATAAAACACGTACATGAAAAGTAAAATGTGACCAAAATTATGTGGTAACATACACAATAACATGTATAAATACATGTACAATACATAGAATTAATAAAATAAATGTAACACAAAATAAAAATAATTACACTATAACGTGACCACAAACAAAAATTATAATAAAAACATAATAAATACTGAATCACAATAAGTGTAGCAATACACAAATTAAGACGTGAAAGAAAAATGAGTAAGAATACACTCCATAAATATAAAACACACCAACTACAAAAATATTACGACTAAATACGTAACCAAAATACAATATGTAAAAATATAAAAATCATAGCTAAACAAACACGCACTTTGTAACAACATTACACAAACTATAAAGCCATAACACCACACACTCATACCGAAAAAAAACAACTTCTGTTCAAAGAAAAATATAAAAATAAAACGATATTGATATAATATGATCTACGAAAAAATATAAAAATAAGAGAAACGAAACAGAAGAGTAACACGATGTAAAACAATACAAGTTAAAATAATGAAAAATACAAATATGATAAGAAGAACATAAATGAAAGACTCAATGCATTTAAATAAGTAACGAATAAATTGACAGTATAAAACTCAAAATACATTAACACATACAAAAATCGTAGAATACACTGAAATATAAATGCTTACT
>NW_017974592.1:891-4038 GCF_001876935.1 Asparagus officinalis
TAATGCCTGAAATTATAATAGAAATACATGGCTCTTAGAAATAACAAAGCCAATGTGAACATACTAAAACAATCTAAGACAAAACTTACTGATAAAAACTATATACTGAAAATGTAAAGGATAAGAATGTAGTGCATATGTAGAATATTAAAATCATGAATCTATTAAAGTATGTCACGAAAATACGAACAATATACAATAATCTAAAACATAAGTAATTAATAGATGATATGACAGAAAAACACAATCATACAAAATTTAGATATGCTAAAATATATTTAAACACAAGAAAATAATCTGAATATCAGATACACTATGTAATGAATATATGGAATTTGGAGTAATACAAAACACTTAATGATATGATTTGAACAATTGAAAATATATAAGTAATTATATATATTTTTTATGAAAAACACACAATATAACACTGTGTGTAATACATAAGATAATGTAATAAATAATACAGAAATCAATACAATCAAACAATATATAAGTCAAATCAAGAAAATATAATTGTAAAATTAATAACACATACATAAACGACCGATACGAGGATAGAGGAGATACAAAGAAAGGATAGTCGCGAAGCGATGAGACAAGGACAAGGGAAAACTCTGGAGTCAAAGAGTGATAAGATAGGGACGAAACGAAATCTATCCAGAAATAGGATAAGGGCTCAAGAATAGTCTCACGGATGAATATGATATGTATGTAAATTGTCTACTATATTCTTACTAGTGAGGATTCGTGACCGTGACCTGCATGGGCCACCAAAAAAACCTGTCACGCCCCACTTTCCAAAATATCGGGGAATCGGAACGTGAACAAGCCCGTGACGTATTAGATCAAGGAGAGTATATAAAATAACCATTTCTCCTCAACCTAATACGCTAAGCGTCTGGAAATAAATACAATACGAAGTCACAGGTCCCCGATCACAATCAGCAAGAATATAATGAACAACACAGAATAAAATAATACATATCACAATGAATATTCATCCCAGACATAATATTCGGGTCAAACATGCCCTTATACAAACTATTTGAATGAAATACTGGAGAATGTAAAATACAATGATCAAGCGGGAAAGGAATTGCTACAAAAGCAAACTGAAAGAAATAACTAAGCTCAGTTCTTCTTCTGCTCTGTCCGCTATAGACACTCCCTGAGAATACTCGGCTCTGGCGCATCTCCAAGCTGAACCTGTTCTTCTTCTAAGTCTGACGTACACCAGAGAAAACATGTGTACGTCAGGGTGCATGGCACACGGCAAGACCCCACAAAGAAAATAGAACGAACGAAAATCCGATACGAAAACGAAACGATAACAGAAACAACAAAAGAACATACAACTGAAATCCACAAATCAACATGAAAACACTACTAAATCATGATAACATAAAACATCCAAAATCGATCAGGTAACGAGATCATGTAGCTAACGATCAGACTAATCATCCAAGTCACAATGTCATACACTAGATGAAATTAATACTTAAAAATCTACAACTCGAGACGTAGTACGTCGAGCGAAATAATCCAAACAAGAAAACCCTCATGTATATACCATATGTCTCAAAGTAGATAATCAAATATTAACCCCGATCTATGTATGAAAAAAAACACAACTGGCCTACATCTCACAAGAATCATACTTAGCTAAGAATCGAGGTTATGTAACTAGCCATACTATCTCAACTCACTGGTCCGCATCTCACATAGAGTCAACACTCATATCATCGGATAACTGACTGTTCACAAATCCTCTACGTGCACCCAATACGCCGCTACACTGGATCGGTCAGAGGGCTACACGCAATCCGATTCCGGCCTTGTTCGAACTCAAGCAAGAATCAGGTGAATATCAAGCTCACGGACCAAAGTGGCTACACCGGCTCCACTTTGACCCAACAAACCAACCCCAAGCTACACTGGATCATGGGGAGGCCTGGAAGATACATCAACAGCCTTATTTGATCACATGAACATGGACTTTCCCATCCCAACTCTCTTGTATTTTCTAAATCAACCATATTCCTCATTGAAACTCGGGTTCACCACCTAAACTCAGTCAACACACCCACACATGTCACTAAGTCTGTTCATGACGCACGAGGCCACTAAGTCATGAACTGCTAGGGGTTCTCAAACACAATAGGAAACAATAAGTGCAACCAATCATGCGCAACAATATCATGGCATATCACATAATCATAAAGTATGAACAAAACTATCTAAAAATATTCTTCTTCCAAGATAGTTTCTTTTAAATTATTATAATTATTTAAAATGATTTCGTTCTCAAAATAAATTCTTTTTAAATTAGCATAATCATCTCAAAATAATTCTGATACCGAAATAACTTCTTTTAAGATTATAATCATTATGGAAATGTTATTTATCAGATTATCATGATTTATCGAGAAATGTTATTTATCAGATTATCATGATTTATCTAATATTATTCATCAACAAGCTCACACAGATAATAACAATTCGTAATCTAATTTATGCAATTAATTAACGACAGATATAAATTGGAAATGACGAGTCAAGAGGAGCGGGATCTTGCCTCGGGGTTTCGTCGAACGAGTCGACGTCGACGGCACGGGTCTGATCTGAGCGCGGGTGGAACGATGTGTCGAACTCGGGTCGGCGTCGCTGGTCGGCGTGGATCTCGGCGAGTGAAGCGCGACGTCTGTCACGCCCCGCTTCCCAAAATACAGGGGAATCGGGACGTGAACAAGCCCGCGACGTATTAGATTGAGAAAAAATATACAATATCATTATTTTTTCTCTTTTCTTTTCTTCTCAATCCAATACGCTAAGCGTCTAGAAATAAGTACAATGCGAAGTCACAGGTCCCCGATCACACATAGCAAGAATACAATGAACAACTCAGAATGGAAAAGATACATATCACAAATGAATATCATCCAAGACATAATATTAGGGTCAAACATGCCCTTATACAAATATGAACAAATGAATACTGAAAAGATACAAAATACACTAATCAAATAGAAATGGAATGTAGTACAAAAGAAAACGGAGGACCAATAACTAAGCTTTAGCTTCTTCTGCTCCGTCTGCAGGGCACTCCTGCTGAGAATCCTCTGGCTCCTAATGATCTCCCAGCTG
>NW_017974593.1:0-4314 GCF_001876935.1 Asparagus officinalis
GCCGGCGTTATAACGCTAGGGTAAGCCAATTGAAAATGGCAATACTCCAAAGAGTACACGAGTATAAACTGTTACTCAATACTCCAAAGAGTACAAGAGTATAAACTGTTTCTCGATACTCCGATAAGTATAAGAGTATAAACTGCTTCTCACTCCAAAGAGTATACGAGTATAAACTGTTTCTCATTCCTCCTACCGGTATATGAGGTTAAACTGCTCCCTGATACTCCAACAGGTATATGAGTCTAAACTATTTCCCACCATTGACGGGAAGTTCCTGGAGGATATTACGCTAATATTCTTAAGGATAACCCGGTCGGACAACCAAGTCAAACCCAGTTCCAAGAGAGAAACTGGGGGTGGATTATCCAATGCATCGGGAAGTTCCCGAAAGAATACCACAGGGGTATTCTTAGGGATAACCCGGTCTTTGTGGAATTGACGAAGGAGAAATCTACATTCGAACCCTGAAGGTCAGAATGTCTCTTCTTATTCTCTAACTCTTATGAGTTATTTTTGTGAGAAGAGATCCAATCTTCTGGTAGGTTAATCTTTCCTCACCAAACATCCAACCTTCTGATAGGTTAATCTTTCTTCACCAAACCATCCGCTGATCAAATCAAACGACAGTGGACCCACCAACATTCCCATCTGCCAGTCATTGGCGTGTCTCAGACTCAACATGCTAGGTAATAAACGCCTAACCTTAAAGTCCCCCTTTGAGTGGTAATATGGGTTGGCACTTTCTTTGCTACCCGTATTCCACTCTCTTCGCTTTCTGGTCAAACCTATAAAAGTTAGGGCCAAAGCCAAAATCCCCTCTCGATTCCCCCAATGAACGAGAGGTCCACTTCCAAATCGGGTAATCAAACCTTCCGACAGTTAGGGTTATCCGAATTGTTACGATTCTCGGAGTGGAGATCCCACTCTTAGTTTCATCCTTCCGGATTCTGGGGGTGGAGATCCCACCTCGAGTTTCCTTTCCAGCTGTAGATAGAATATAAAATTCTTCCTCTTCAGCACCGGGAGATAGAATATAAAATTCTTCCTCTCCTCGGACCTTTCCGATGCTCGGAGTGGAGAACCCACTCCCAGTTCATCATTCCGGATTCTGGGGGTGGGGGATCCCACCTCAAGTTCCCTTTCCGGCCGAAGATAGAATATAAAATTCTTCCTCTTCAGCACCGGGAGATAGAATATAAAATTCTTCCTCTCCTCGGACCTTTCCGATGCTCGGAGTGGAGAACCCACTCCCAGTTCATCATTTCCGGATTCTGGGGGTGGGGGATCCCACCTCAAGTTCCCTTTCCGGCCGAAGATAGAATATAAAATTCTTCCTCTTCAGCACCGGGAGATAGAATATAAAATTCTTCCTCTCCCGTTTCTCAATCTGTCTTTGCTTTTAGAAAAGACACGATTGTCAAATCCGGGCACTCGATGCACGGGGAATTTTATCCCGAAGCCTGAGTAGGGATAAGTCAACGCCTAACACGCGTTGCCGGGTAGTCTATTCCCGTAAGAAAGACGAAGTCTATGTATTCAAAATCATAGCATTAAGTCTAAGAGAAGCAATTCTCTTAGCACAACGTTACATGTGAAACGGGTTTTAATAATTCACATGCTAGCCCGATTCAAACGGTAATCGGTAAAGGCACATCAAACCCGTTGATGGCTGGGGGTTTGCCAAAAATCCCAAAGCCTATGTCTAACACACATGGCCGGTTAGTCTTTGACCGTAAAAAGGACAAAAGACCACATATTCAACATTGTGGCAGGTTGTTATTAATAACACCATAATCCGTGCCTCACACGCACGGGGAATTTTATCCTGAATCCTAAGTAAGGATAAGTCAGCGCCTAACACGCGTTGCCGGGTAGTCTATTCCCGTGAGAAAGACGAAGTCTACGTATTCAATATCGTAGCACTAAGAGCGTTAACTCTCTTAGCACGACGTCACATGCGGAACGGACTTAAACAATCCGCATGCTAGCCCGACTCAAACGGTAGTCGGTAAAGGCTCATCAAATCCGTTGACGGCTGAGGATTTGCCAAAAATTCTATAACTGCGAGTCATTGACGCATCAACTCCCCTAGTTGGTCTCGTGACTTGAGCACCCAACAAATTCAGGATAAAATCCACACATGCAGATGAATCAACTTTAACAGTTGGTCCTGCAGCCCCGACACTTGGGACCACCGTGCTCCAATACCTTAAGAGCTTAAACTGTGTATACTCCAGCAAACGTACGAGTATAAACTGTGTTAATGGCGGTTCGAAACCCTAAGGGTCAACGCCGGTCAACGCGTAACCCTAGGTCAGCGCTAGTCAACGCGTTGCAACAAAAGTCAACGTTCGACGATTCGAAACCCTAGAGTCAACGCCGACCAACGCGTAACTCTAGGTCAACGCCAATCAACGCGTTGCAACAAAAGTCCACGTTCGACAATTCGAAACCCTAAGGGTCAACGCCGGTCAACGCGCAACCCTAGGTCAACGCCAGTCAACGCGTTGCAACGCAAGTCAATGTTCGAGGATTCAAAGTCCACAAAAGTCAACGTTCGACGATTCGAAACCCTAGAGTCAACGCCGACCAACGCGTAACCCTAGGTCAACGCCAGTCAACGCGTTGCAATCAAAGTCAATGTTCGAGGATTCAAGATCCACACCATTCAACGTTCGACGATTCAAAACCCTAGGGTCAACGCCGGTCAACGCGTAACCCTAGGTCAACGCCGGTCAACGCGTTGCGACAAAAAGCCAACGCACGGGGATCCAAAACCCTAAGCCAACACAATGTGGCGGAGGTAGTTCAAAGTCAACTCAATGACACGAGCCAAACTCAATTCATCAGCTGCAAACTCGAGACTCCGACGACAGCCAAGCGATAAACGCAGCGCCGGAAGAACCTCGGCTATTCGGCAAAGCATCAAATAGATCGAAAATCGAAAGAGTCAAGAGTTGAAGCTAACTACGCCGACTGAAGGCCAGATCATTCACATCCAAAGTATTCCAGCCTCTTCTATAAAAGAAACGAGTCAGGAACACTTTGGAGGGGGTATCTGTAGGCATCGAAAATTGCCTATAATTCTCCACAACCGGTTCAGTGTTAACGAGCGACGATGAACGTCACCATCCAATCCACATGAGCCTAAAAATTCTTCCTCTTCGGCAACGGGAGATAGAATATAAAATTCTTCCTCTCTCGTTTCTTTTCCACCGGGAGATAGAATATAAAATTCTTCCTCTCCTCGGACCTTTCCGATGCTCGGAGTGGAGATCCCACTCCCAGTTCATCCTTCCGGATACTGGGGGTGGGGAATCCCACCTCTAGTTTCCTTTCCACCGGGAGATAGAATATAAAATTCTTCCTCTCCTCGGACCTTTCCGATGCTCGGAGTGGAGATCCCACTCCCAGTTCATCCTTCCGGATACTGGGGGTGGGGAATCCCACCTCTAGTTTCCTTTCCACCGGGAGATAGAATATAAAATTCTTCCTCTCCTCGGACCTTTCCGATGCTCGGAGTGGCGACCCCACTCCCAGTTCATCATTCCGGGTGCTCGGAGTGGAGATCCCATTCCCAGTTCATCCTTCCAGATACTGGGGGTGGGGAATCCCACCTCAAGTTTCCTTTCCAGCGGGAGATAGAATATAAAATTCTTCCTCTCCTATTTTGACACAACTTTCAACTTCCAATCCGCGCACTTGGTGCGTGGGGAATTTTATCCCGAATCCTAAGTAGGGATAAGTCAACACCTAACACGTGTTGCCGGGTAGCCTATTCCCGTAACAAGGGCAAAGTCTACGTATTCGAAGTCGTAGCAGCAAGTCTAAGGGAGTTCATTCCTTTAGCACAACGTTACATACGGAACGGATTTCGATAATCCGCATGCTAGCCCGATTCAAACGGTGATCGGTAAAGGCACATCAAACCCGTTGAAGGCTGGGGGTTTGCCAAAAACCCCAAAGTCAACGCCTAACACGCGTTGCCGGGTAGTCTATTCCCGTGAGAAAGACGAAGCCTATGTATTCAAGATCATAGCACAAAGCCTCAGAGAGTTTACTCTCTCAGCACAACGTTACATGCGGAACGGATTTCGACAATCCGCATGCTAGCCCGATTCAAACGGTAATCGGTAAAGGCACCTCAAACCCGTTGATGGCTGGGGGTTTGCCAAAAATCCCATAAATCTGTCATTCGGAAGAGATACAGAGAAAACACAAAAGAAGCAAGTGCGGATTTTCTCAAAAGCATACAACAAAAGCTCGTTAGTCCGAAGGCAACTGGCGGCTGAGAATACGAGACTTTAAGCT
>NW_017974594.1:0-4460 GCF_001876935.1 Asparagus officinalis
CCGTCCCACGATCTTAAGCGATAAATTTACAAAGATGATTGTTATTGCCCTAATCATCAACTCTGCGCCAACGCCATCATCTCCTCAGTTGTCAGAAT
Organism: Asparagus officinalis; assembly: GCF_001876935.1. Taxonomy (NCBI): domain Eukaryota; kingdom Viridiplantae; phylum Streptophyta; class Magnoliopsida; order Asparagales; family Asparagaceae; genus Asparagus; species Asparagus officinalis. The sequence continues at coordinate 99 of NW_017974594.1, forward strand.
TTTGTAATCGGTAAGAATAATTTTACTTTTTTGCTCTTCATTTAATTTTGTTCTAATTAGCCATCATCTCCTTTTGTTCTAATTCAACAATAGTTCAAGGATTGTCCGAATTAGGGCTTGCTTCAAGTCTTCATATTACTCCTTCATCAGATTCATCAGGTAAGCCATGTATTATATATGAAATAGTGATGACACAATTTAGGATCTACCCTAAATGTTTCAGTGTCATGTCGGACTTTAGGCAACTCTGTTGATGTTCAAGCATTAATACCTATAAGTATGGTTTTATATGCTATATGATTGATCATCTTATTTAAAATTGCGACTGGGAGTTTGAATGCCATGTAATATTCTTTCTGGTTCTGGTCTCGTAGGACCTAATAGAAATTTCAATGATTTGATCAAAATATTAATGAGTTATAGGACTAATAACGAAAAACCCAAAATTGTTATACAGTCCATTTTTAGATAAGTATTATACCCAAAAGCTCAATCCCATGAACTAGGCAAAAACAATTTGTACTTGGAAATCTTTATATCGCGAAGATAAAATTCTGGTTATCAATATGCCAGTATTAAATCATATCCATGTGCACATCATGTACTCGGTTAGACCTTATATATTGTTTATGCCTTCAGTAGAGAAACAGAATGTGTTTATAAGAGTAAATTGCAGATAAAACCCCCTCATCTATACCTTCAGTAGTCCCTCAACGCTTTATGGCCTTTTGAAATTCTTGATGAGACAAATCCATCGTCTTGTTTGTGTCTAACGTTTACATGGTTTCATTTTCCATAAGCCAAAATAAACAAGTCCTTCATGTTCCCTATAGTGCTATCAGTTCAATATCATCATCTCTGTGGTATGGTTTTCTGTTATAGGAGACCTTTTATCTCATTGCTTGTTTATATGTTCACATGCTTTTTGCTGGCATTTGTAACACTTAATTATGCTTTTGTGATAGATATCTTATTAGCTCTGGAACTACTCGACTTGATATTACTAAATAGTACTACTGTAACCTATTATCAACAAAACAACTTCAATATTTTCATATAGTAGAAATCTGAATATAATTGTAAATCATCATACTTCAGCCTGGGGATTGCTCAAATTTCTCTGTAGGCCTGCATTGTGATAAAGGACAATGATATTGTTGAAAGTTTGGTACTGTTGGCCGTAACTATTATTTTCAAGTCTTACCTCATATTGTAAAAATATGTAGAATTTTGTAGCAAAATCAACTATGATATTCTGTAAAGTATGCTTCATTTTGAGGTGTTATATTGATTCAAATACTGCATATGATGCTCAGATCATCTGATGATGGAACCTGTCGCATATGGGATGCTAGGCACGCGCAGCTAAGCCCACGAATATATGTCCCAAAGCCTGCAGATGCTTTAGCTGGTTAATTTAGCAATTTAATTGATTAATTGGCACCATCGGATGAGAACTTGCATTGGTAAAAGTAAAACTCATTGCAGGAAAGAGTTCTGATCCTTCATCAAGTGTCGGTCAACAAAATCATCAGATATTGTGTTGTGCTTACAATGCTAATGGAACTGTATTTGTTACTGGTAGCTCAGATACATAGGCAAGCTATATCAATATGGTTTACTTTTTCAAGTAGCACATATACACATTTATCCTGATATAGAAGATGAATTTTGACACTTTCCAGTGCCCCCATACTTCATTAACAAGCTACTTACTTTCAGGTTTGGAATGCTTGTAAAAGCAACCCGGAAGACTCTGAACAACCAAATCATGAGATGGATCTCCTATCCGGCCATGAAAATGATGTTAACTATGCACAATTCAGGTTAGCTGGCTGCCTTTATAAAGTGCTTATCTACATATTATATACGCATCTTAATACTGGTGGCTTTTTGACTCAGTGGCTGTCCGGTGGCATCTAGAACTTCTACAGCTGATTCTTTTAAGGAGGATAATGTTCCAAAGTTTAAAAACTCCTGGTTTGTACTAAGTCTGTTGCTCATTCTGTAATTTGAATTTAGTTTATTCTTGTATTTGAATAACATGCAAGTAGAATAACTATTGTCAACTAGCCCTTATCAAAGTTGTCTGTCAGATTGATGCATACTGACCCACATTTTTTCAGGTTCACTCATGACAACATAGTTACATGTTCTCGCGATGGAAGTGCTATTATTTAGATTCCAAAATCACGCAGATCCCATGTGAGATCTTCCTTTTCTTTTTTCATATTTCTTTGTAAAACTTCTTGTCTTTTCATGGTTATCCTTGTTAGATGAATCAAAATGTTTTTTTATCATCTCGTTTGAGATTGGTGGGCTTGAAATCCTTGGGAGGATTGTCTTTGTGGGTTGAACTTATGTGCTGAATGCCATTATGTGTTTCTGGAAGTGTCTGGTTATTGGAAACTTGATGACTGTATGATCTATCACAAAACTGTAGTCACCTAATCATTAATTTTGATCTTTACTATTGTATTAAGCAGAAGTCAGAACATGCCTTAGAATATGAAGGAATTAGTCTAACTGATAGCCAAAAAAATTGCAACTATGGATAATCTCATATCTGTTATTGCATGCGGATTCATGGTCGGCCTTATGGTGAGCTCTGTATTAGTTTCTTATAAATATGTGGTATTGAGTCCTGTTTATGTCTAAACACATGTGGTAGTGCGAACATGCTTTAGAACTATGTAGGAATAAGTATAATGGACATGCAAAATTTTGCAATTATGGATGTTTATAAATCTCTTTTTATAAACAATTATGGATGTTTCCAAATACTCCAAATTTTGCAATTATGTAATGTGATGCATGGATTGGACTTCTGATAGGTTCCATATGAGTTTCTTATAATATGTGGTATTGACACCTGTTGGATGTGTACAGCAGTTCTTATTGCATATTGGTATTAACAGTTTATTCTTTTGTCCGCTTTTACATCACCAAAGCTTTGGTCACCAAACCAACTTTTAGCTATTATCTTGTGTATTGGCATTGATAAAAGAATTTCTATTGAAGCATCTCTAGAGAAAGATCTGCTTCCAAAGTGCCTGGACATGGAGGGGGAGGAAACTGTTAAAACAATTGTTTTTGAACACTTCTCATTTAATCGCTTCAGTTGCCATATTAATGATGCATCTTACTACGATTTTGTAGACAAGAACCAGATTTGCTTGGAGAACTAAGTAGAAAAGAGGAGAATTAATTACACGAGAACACTGTCTGGTTTTTTTTTTTTGAGGAAAACTGGAATTGAACTGATTACTTATTTGAGGGCATAGGGTGCCTTTTTATACAAATCAAATTGGAAACGGTTCCTTGCTAAACTCTTGGCTATTGTTGCTTCCTAAAGAATAGCTCAGCTAGAGAATAGGTCATCTAGAGAATAGGTCCAGCTAGTGACCAAATCAAATGCATAAGTAAAAACAAAAGAATAGCATTTAAACAAGATTAATCTAACAATCACTCCCTAATCTTGTTGCATTTTCTTGACTTCAATCAATCCAATCTTCTTGCGCATCTCCAGGAACTTGATGCGCCCGAGAGGTTTCGTTAGAATGTCAGCAAGTTGATCATCCGAGTTGATGTACTCAACCGAAATCTTACCTCCTTCAACGCACTCCCTAATGAAGTGATAGCGGGTATCAATGTGCTTGCTTCGGTCATGGAAAACAGGGTTCTTGCACAAGGATATAGCTGACTTGTTGTCCACTTTGAGTGTGACGCTGGTTGGCTCCTTCCTCATCAACTCACCGAGAAGACGTCCTAGCCAAATTCCTTGGCATGCCGTAGTTGTAGCGGCAATGTACTCCGCCTCGCAGGATGATAGCGCCACCACCTTCTGCTTCTGAGATTGCCAGCTGATAAGGCTCCTCCCGAGCAGATACAACACACCTGTTGTGCTCTTGCGGTCATTGACATCGCCTGCCATGTCGCTGTCGCTATACCCGATCAAGTGTGGTCCTTCTTCTTTCCTCCTCTCATAGTAGCAGCCTATATTGCGAGTACCACAGATGTACCGCAAAATATGTTTCACGGCCCCTAGGTGCTCAGTGGTTGGAGCCTCCATGAAACGACTTACGTACCCCACCGAGTAGGCAATGTCCGGCCGTGTATGCACCAGATATCTCAAGCTTCCCACGACACTTCTATAGAACATGGCATTTGTTGGAGGACTGGTGCTCACCTTGCTTAACTTGAGTCTAGCTTCCATGGGAACTTGGCACGGATTGCAGCCAACCATGCCACACTTCTCCAAGATCTTCAGTGCATATGCCGACTGGTTCAAGGTGACACCGTCGCTGGTCTGTTGCACCTCTATGCCCAGGTAGTAGCTCAACAAACCCAGGTCGCTCATGC
>NW_017974595.1:0-4025 GCF_001876935.1 Asparagus officinalis
GAATACGGCATGTCCAAAAGATGACTTTCCTCTCCCGATCACGGATGTCATTATCGACAATACATGCGGGTTTGAGAGGATGTCCTTTATGGATGGTTTCTCAGGGTATAACCAAATAAAGATGCACCCAGATGATGAGAAGCATACAGCGTTCAGAACGCCTCTCGGTGTCTTTTGCTACACGGTGATGCCATTCGGTCTGAAGAATGCAGGCGCCACATACCAGCGAGCAATGACTAAGATTTTCCAAGAACATCTCAGGAAGACAGTCGAATGCTACGTTGATGATTTGGTTGTAAAAAGCCGTAACAAAGAAGATCACATCAAAGATTTGAAGACGATGTTCGATCTCATGAGGAGTCATCAATTGAAGATGAACCCCACTAAATCATTCCTTGGAATGTCCAGCGGAAAATTCCTTGGATTTGTCGTCACCACTAAAGGTATACATATCGATCCCGAGAAGGTGAAGGCGATACATGAACTGCAACCCCCTAGAAATCTAAGAGAGCTTAGAGGACTGCAAGGGCGACTAGCTTACATCCGGCGATTCATCTCAAATCTCTCTGAGAAGTGCCAACCGTTCTCTAAGCTGAACAAGAAAGGAGTATCGTTTATTTGGGATGATGCCTGCCAAAAAGCATTCGAAGATATCAAGACATATCTAGCGAACCCCCCTGTTCTTGTTGCACCGAAATCTGGTAAACCGTTCTTGATTTATCTCAAAGTGATGAACCATTCGATAAGTGCCTTACTAGCACAAGACGATGATAGCGGTCACGAACAGGCAGTTTATTACCTAAGTCGGACCTTGGTAGGTGCGGAATCTCGATATCCGATGATTGAGAAATAATATCTCGCATTAGTATTCGCAATGCAAAAGATGCGGCATTACTTGGTAGGACAGATGATTTACGTCATTTCCAACGTGAATCCAGTACGAGTATTTATGACGCAACCGGCCTCTATGAATTGGCGGTTAGCGAAGTGGGCCCTTCTCTTATCCCAGTATGATTTGCACTTCAAACAGCAGAAGTCGATTAAAGGACAAGCGATTTGTGATCTTTTGGCGGCAAACCCGACCACAGATACGGCAGAAGTATATGATGACTTGCCGGATGAAACCCACGAGGTTAACACTACATCGCACCAGCAAGTATGGCAATTATATTTTGATGGTGCTTCAAGAGCAGTTAATAGGGTAATAATCCAATAACGTAGCTGAATACAACGCGCTTCTCATTGGGGGTCGAATATCTCGAAGCATTTGGGGATTCTCAATTGATAGTCAACCAAGTCCGTGGAGAGTATGAAGTCAGGAACCAAGACCTGATCCCGTATCACCAGGAGGCCATCAAAATGGCAGAATCTTTTGAAGAATTCTTCATTGAATATATCCCTCGTCTCCAGAACGCTTATGCGGATGCACTGGCAGCACTAGCAGTATCACTTGCGCAGCCTCCTGAAACTGAGCTGTTAGTCACAGTAAGGACGCATCAGCTCTGCATACCCATATACGATATGGATATTGAAGAGGAAGACGATGGAAACATAAACACCAAAGAGGTGAATTCAACTCAAATTGGGTCTGAGTCCCGAGATTGGCGTTTTCCTATCATTGACTACGTCCAATATGGTATTTTGCCGGAGGATGTAAAAGAAAGGGAATCAATCCGCCGAAGAGCACCAAGATTCTTCTATAATACCGAGACTCATACGTTATACCGTAGAGGGTACGATGGTTTGTTACTCCGGTGCCTTTCGAACAAAGAAGCAGAAGAAGTTCTTAAGGAAGCACACGAAGGAGAATGTGGTGCGCATCAGCCTGGTCCCAAATTGTATGATCGCATCAGAAGAATGGGGTATTTCTGGCCAACGATGGTTCGGGATGCAATCGAATACGCACGAGAATGCCACGCTTGTCAGGTACATGCGAATTATATGCATCAACTGCCAGAGCAGTTGCACACGTCAATCACGTCATGGCCGTTCGAGACATGGGGTATGGACATTGTCGGTCCTATTTTTCCCCCTTCAGTCAAAGGCGATCGATTCATCCTCGCAATCACGGACTATTTCTCAAAGTGGGCCGAAGCGATTCCGTTTAAAGAAGTGAAGACGAACAACGTCATCAATTTCATCAAGCATCATGTCATATACAGACATGACGTGCCAAGACGGATCATTCATGACAATGGTCCGCAGTTCATAAGCAACGCCTTCGTCAGGTTCTGCGACAAGTTCGAAATTGAAGATGTTTCATCGACAGCTTATTATCTCGCTGCGAATGGATTAGCTGAAGCGTTTAACAAAACGATCATTAAGATCCTGTCAAAGCTCGTGAAGACCAATAAACGAGACTGGGACGATAAACTCGGTGAAGCACTCTGGGCTTATCGCACCACCATACGCACGCCCACAGGTGCCACCCCGTATTCGCTGGTGTACGGATGTGAAGCTGTGCTACCGCTGGAAATTCAGATTCCATCCCTTCGGATCGCCCTCGCAACAGAGATGACGACAGAAGAACAGCATCAGAAGCGTCTCGAAGAGCTTGAGAGGCTGGATGAAAAGCGCTTGGAAGCTCAACAGCAAATTGAGTTTTATCAGGCCAGGATGTCTAGGGCTTTTAACAAAAGAGTCCGACAGAGAAGCTTCAAGGAAGGAGATCTGGTCCTCGCTGCTCGCCGACCAATAATTCTCACCTCCAAGAAGAAAGGTAAATTCGAACCCAAATGGGAAGGACCGTTTGTAATAGACACAGTCTATTCAAACGGCGCATATCGCCTGATTACTCAAGAGGGCGCCAGGCAATTAATGCCAATAAATGGGAAGTTCCTGAAAAAATACTATCCCTAGTATGTTCAGGATAACCCATTTACCGGGAAGTTCCTTGAAGAATATTACACTTAATATTCTAAAGGATAACCCAAAATTATTTTCTCCACCAAAATCCCTCACTGATCAGTTTCAATTGACAGTGGGTCCACCAAAAATGTCCATCTGGCCCTCTTGACTCTTTCCATAGACAAGAAGGTCCCCTTTCAGATCAGAGTCTCCTTTCGATAAACGAAAGAACTCCTTTCTCTTCTCTTTGGTTAAATCTTCTCACGGTTATAGCCAAAGTTGAAACTTCACTTCGATAAACGAAGAACTCTTTTTTCAAGTTTAGGTAACCAATCCTATAAAAGGCAAGTTTATCTAAATTTTCCAGACTCTCGGAGTGGAGATCCCACTTCTAGTTTCTTTTTTTTTCCTAGAAATAGAATATAAAATTCTTCCTTTCCAGAATCAGGGAATAGAATATAAAATTCTTCCTTCCTTGTTTTCCGGGTTCGCCTTCACCTTAAAAGAAGACCGGGAAATAGAATATAAAATTCTTCCTTTCCCGCACTGATCTTTTTCAAAATTTATCGATCTAGGATTCATCCTAGGAAGTTTATCCCGAATCCTAAGCAGGGATAAGTCTGCGCCTAACACGCGCTGCCGGTTTAGTCTTTTTCTGTAGAAAAAGACACCAGAGTTCGATTCTGGGGTATTTTATCCTGAAACCTAAGCAAGGATAAGTCGGCGCTTAACCCGCGCCGCCGGTTAGTTCTTAACTGTTAAAAAGAACACCCGTTCACATATTCAACATTTTGTGACAGGTTGTTATTAATAACACCAGAATCCATGCCTTACACGCATGGGGAATTTCATCCTGAATCCTAAGAAGGGATATGCCGATGCCTAACACGCGTCGCCAGTTTAGTCTTTCTCCGTGGAAAAAGACACCAGAGTTCGATTCTGGGGTATTTTATCCCGAAGCCTAAGTAGGGATAAGTCAGCGTCTAAAACACGTTGCTGGGCAGCCTATTCCCATAACAATGGCGAAGTCTACGTATTCGAAGTCGTAGCATCAAGTCTAAGGGATTTCATTCATTTAGCACAACGTTACATGCGGAACGGATTCCGATAATTTCGCATGCTAGCCCGACTCAAACGGTAGTCGGTAAAGGCTAATCAAACCCGTTGAAGGCTGGGGG
>NW_017974596.1:0-4020 GCF_001876935.1 Asparagus officinalis
ATTTCTGTGGGTTAATACCATGGACACAAGCTGAGAAAGCATCAAATTAGTAGTAACATAGCCAAGAATCGGGTTTATTTTAGCCAATCTAACTGAAAAATTGAAGTTTACATTAAACTTCTTTTGAGTTTCACCAAATCTAAGTTCTATAGATATCTGCCACCATCCTCCAAATAGCATAGTACAGGGGCAGTTTTCAAACAAAAGCTTGAAATCAGGCTGAATGAACTTAATTCTACTATCTAGTTAGCTGATAAAAAATAAAAAATACTAAAATAAACCAATTAAATCATGGTATGCTATTTAATCTCTTTCAGATGCATTCCCAATTAAATCAGGCTGAATGAACTTAATTCTACTATCTAGTTAGCTGATAAAAAATAAAAATACTAAAATAAACCAATTAAATCATGGTATGCTATTTAATTCTGCATCAAAGTCTAGGAAATAAATATCCAAACTCACCCTGGTTCCTTGAGTCCTTGAGACCAGGGTTTTCCCAATGTTCCTCGTATTGAACACTGATGGAGCCTTGATATCATACCAATCCTTCTTCGCAAAAGGATCAACACTGCCAACAAATCATTCAGAATAAATACAAAGGATAAAAAAAATTCACCTTTCGCAAAATCAAATCTCAGAATTATCCAAGACAAATTTCAGATATAACATGAAAAGACTTACGCTTTCTTCTTCCCTCCCTTCTTACCCTTAGAAATCCTCTTGTTCTTACTGTAAACAACAGACGCAAATGTGAGAGACCAGAGAAAACAGCAGAGGAATGATAAGAGCGATGAGATCCTTACCCAACCGCCATGTTTACTGCCTCTCCTGCTGCTGTTTCCTCTCAAAGGCTAGGGTCTGAGCGTGGCGGAGGCGAGCGCGAGAGTAGAAACCACAAAAGCAATAAATAATTTCGGCCAGGTTAGATCAAATTTCGTGAAGAAAAACAAGCTCACCTTAACAAAAAATTTAACCTAACAGCAGAAATTTTAACCTAACAACAAATCAACCTTTCAGCAGTGAATTTAACCTAACAGGCGGGCATTTTAGGAAAGGTATCATCTTTTTCTTCAAAAATAAAATAAAAATAATAACACCAAGATGTAATTTTTACCTGATGGCCGGAAAACCGCTGGTGGTATTCTTGCGAGCGAGTGGTTTTCCGATGGAGAGGATGGGATCAAGATTTGGGAGTGAAGGAAGATACCCTCCCGCGAAGCTGTTACGACGGGAAGGGAGATCCAGGAGAAGGGGAGGGCTTCGTTCGCGTTCAAGAGAATATTTATATGTGATTTGTGATATTGGGATGGCGGCGCTTCAGTTTAGGGTTTTGTTGAATGTATAAGCAACTCAATCACAGCCGTTCGATTTTTTTAAAAGCAATCCAAGCCATTGACAAAATAACCTAGGATATAAAACGTTATGTAACTTGCGTTATGGATAAAAACCCTAGGATCTCGATGCGCCGTTATTATTATATATATATAAGGTTCAGGTGATCTTTTCAGGGTTTTCTTTATAATCTACTGATCTAACGGTGGGTTTTGGCAGAGAGAAAGATCGTGCGACTTTTATTGCCCGTCCGTCCAATTATGGGTGCTAGTCACCGAGTGATGGCCTCTGGCTACGTTTTGGGCCCAATTGTATATGTAAAAGCCTGTTTTTTGGCAATTTCAAAACCGGCCTGGGTTGGACTAGATTTTGCTTACGGTTTTTTTCCCCATAGAAGCCGTCGTTTTAAAATGGTGTCCTTGTGACGCCTTATGATTTTTAATTTACTAGTTAAGATGCACGTGCAATACACGTGGTTGAATATCATGATTATTTAAATTGATAAAAATAGAGTAAAAAATAAAAAAGAAAAACGAAGTTTTTTTTTGTGGGATTGATCATCAGCTCAATAATCTCTCTCTCAAATGAAATGTTGTCATTGTTTCCTTCAACCCAGACTGTGGCCACGTAATCTACTATTTATGACTTACAAACACATTAATCTAGCACAACATCTCTATTTCTTAGTATCTTAAAGTCTTCAAAAGATGGGTGATCATTCACTTCGCAAAGAAATTTTGCATATGAATTTATTTACAATATGTCCATTAAACTTTTAGTTATGGTTTGACTCATATTCACATTAACTTTTATTTGTGGTTTCACTCATATTTATATTATCTAATTTCTCATTCAATTTAATAGCTCATTCTCTGTGTCATAAAACTAAAACTGGATGTATGAAGAATTATTTTCTTGCAAACTGAGAACAGACAGAATATGATATATTTCACCATGTATTGTATATAGGACATATAACTCATCAAAAATTTCCACATCTGCTAAGTGGATTTTGTTGTTGTGAGAACAAAATGTTAGAGACTCGTATTCAAACTTTTTGTCTCTATAAAAGACACAAGAATTTGGAGTGCATAGCTCATATATCATAAAGAACACACTGTTTCATAAAGAATTTTCCCTAACGATACTATTACAACGATATTACTATTCAGTATTAAATCAATTTTATTATATAAGATAAATGATCCTTTTTAATAAATTATAAAGTATATATATATATGGAAACATCGATGCTTATAACCAGTAGTTGGGTTAAACAAAAAAGGTTTAACTTTTATATTCTTGTTTGCTATTGGTAGTATTGTTGGCAATGCTATTACCTTTCTCTTTATCTTATTATTCATTCTTTTCTGATGTAAGTTCTCATTTGCTAATCATTCAATTGACTATATTTAGTTTTTATAATATCGGAGGTTAGAATACTCTCTTCTATTTAAAAAGTGTTGACTTAATTTTCTTAAAAAATATATACACATAGTAGCAATGGTATATACTTCAGTGCACCTCAAACATTGACTTGAAGCCATTTAGAGTGAGGCACTTTCTATGTTAGAATGTTGATATAGTGATTACACAGTCTAAAAGTCAAAGAAGAAATTTCTACAAAGGAAAAATAATTTAATATGTCAAATTAAGAACTAATTTATAAAATATACATGGGTAGTGCAGATAGCTATAGAAAGTAAGGTATATATTTTCATAAAAATTTTATAGTGAGTGACCAACTACAATCCTCCTAATTAAAACATAAATAATTATTATTTAATTACTAATTTGACACGCGTAACTATGGAATAAATCTCTAGTAAAAAATAGGAATTGAGATTGTATTATGTTGTAGGTAAATAAATAAATGTTATTAGAGCTCCTCTCTATATTAAATTCAAAGTAATATTTTAAATTATTAACCACCAAATATTAGTTCATGTGAGAAAGTAAAGTAATCTATAGTCTATATACGTATATAGACAACCAATCAAACGAATTAAATTTATGATGACCATAGTCAAAATTATATGGTGGGTTCACATTAAATATAATTTGAAAAAAATTTTTTACAGATTATAAATTGTTTATAAACTATTTATAATTCCTATGCTTTTAATTTACTAATGAATTTGAAATTTTCAGGGTGTTTTTAATAAAATTTGAATTTTAAATATTTGCTTGTAATTTTGAAACTTTATAGGAGTTCTTTTATAAATTATAATTATGTAGGTGTTAATGTCGAATATCACACAACCAATTGGAATCACAGGATTTGTAAAAAGAGGAGGGGCCACTTTCTTCATCAACTTTATACCTTGCTCTACTGTTAGGGTGAATGGGCAATCTGCACACAAAAAAGGTCGTAAGAGGATGGGGCTGAGTTCCCCCGTGATACCTCCGACGATTAAGTCAGTTGATGAACTTGAGTAGAGTTAAAGAAGAACTATGTGTTCTTGCGCAGTGTGTACCTTTAGGGGTTTTAGTTTTCGAACCTTTTTCTAGCTCGAATAGTACATGTATTTATAGAGGATGTCAAGGGTAGATTGGTCACTTCATGAGTGCACAGTAAGACGGTGGTGAGGGGTGAGCTGGAAGTTGGGTCATCTCTTGCCCGACATGTGTCGGCTGGCGACAGGAGGAAGATCAAATAGCGGTGACAAAGTATGAGCTAGAAGG
>NW_017974597.1:0-4077 GCF_001876935.1 Asparagus officinalis
AAGAGAGGGAGGGGGTGGCCGGCCCTAGAAAGAGAGGAAGAAAAAGAAAAAGAAAAAAACAAAAAAAACATCTTTTATAGCCTTGAACCAGATATGGCTGAACCAGACCAGACCGGGCTAAACCAGACCAAGCCAGATTGGACCAGAATGGACCAGAATGGACCAGAATGGACCAGAATGAGCCAGAATGAGCCAGAATGAGCCAAATTGAGCCAGATTGAACCTGGCTGGACCAGACCAGCCAAACTGAGCCAGAATGAGCCAAATTGAACCAGATTGAACCTGGCTAGACCAGATCAGATCAGAATGAGCCAGAATGGACCAGAATGAGCCAGAATGGACCAGTTTGAACCAAATCCGAACCAGAATTCAAATTGAAGCAGAATTGAACGTCGAAACAACTTCAAATCGACCGAAGGTTCGATCATTAGTTTATTCTTGCCTCTCCCACATGTTTGGAAGGGTTGGGAGACTTTTTGCACCGAATTACTGCCTTATTTGGCTCATTATTAGGCCGATTCAGCTTATTATCGGACCGGTTCAACTCATTTGGATACGGAAATACTCCAATAAGGTATACGAGTATAAACTATTCCCTCCTCTTTGTTGAGAAGTTTCTGGAGAATATTTTTCTAAAAATATTCTTAAGGATAACTCAACATAACTCCCAGGAGTGTATGAGTATAAACTAGACCTCCCTGCTCCAACTCCTTAAGAGCTTAAACTGTGTAGACTCCAAAAGACTTATGAGTATAAACTGTGTTAAACGTCGGACAACGCGTCACAATGGAGATTCAAAGCCGTCAACCGATGGTCAATTCCATGTTGAAGCAACTAACTCGAGCTAAAAAGCCAGGAAATCAAGAATCGACTTCAAATTCAAAGTTCCGACAACGGTCAGACAATAAATGCAGCACCGGAACCCTCTCAAGCATTCGACAAAGCACCAAAAAGCCTGGAGTATTGAAGGAATCGAGAACAGAAGCCATTCCAAGATCCCGTTACACCGATTGAAGGTTGGGACAGTCATATCCAAAGTATTCCAGACTCTTCTATAAAAGAACGAGGCTGGAAAACTTTGGAGGGGGCATCTGTAGGCATATAAAATTGCTTATAGGTCCCTTAACACGGCTCAACACGAACTAATGAACCATCGGGCGACGTATCTAAGCACGAACGTCAGTCCACAACACCGAAGCCAAGTGACACGCAACGAAGCGGATTAACAAGGCTACGAAGCTGACGAACCGCACGTGAACGACGGAATGAATCCACTCGCCGAGCCACCCTGAGGTGGCCGCCCAGATCTGTGCCAAATGCACAGATCTGGTTGCCTATAAATAGGCGGTGGGTCATTCATCATTTGGGAGGACTTTTGAAAGAACTTTTGGAGAGCCGAAACTCTGCCGGATTAAGACCTCATCTTGGAGTTTTTGAAGGCTTGAAGACTTGGACGTCCAGATCTGATTCTTGGCGAGCACCCGCATCACAAAAGGCAGGAGTTCGAGGGGATCGAGATCTCAGATCTACGTTGTTACACTCCGGATCAAAGCTTGGTCTTTGATCCCGAGATTCGAGCGATTGTTTCCTTGGTGAAATAATCCCTCCGGCTATTATTTCCTTAGTGAAATAATACCCGTTATACTACGTAGATCTGTTCGGATCTAGATCGCGTGGTGGTCCACGGCAAACAACCCCGGCGCAGGCAAACAACCCACTCAAGCGAGTGACCGAATAACAGGAGCTCGCGATTTGTTCGACAAAAGAGAAAAAGTTGTAATTTTTTAATTTTCTTTATTTTTGATTTTCATTGTAACCGGATCTAAAAAAAGACCGGATCTTTTGTAACCGAAAAACTGTTATTCAAGATAGCAATGGAATCAATGAAGAAAGCAACGATTTTTCGAGCGAACAGGTATATCTCTCTTCTTTTTTTTATGGAAAGCAACTATGAATAAACCATTTATTTTATTTTTCTATTAACCATGAAAGAAGAAAGAGAGCTCATATTTATAGAGGAAGAATATGTCATGACATGAATGACTCATTCTATGAGTCACACCATGAATCATCAGAACAATGATTCTGTCATGAGTCATGCGATGAATCATGAAGAATCAAAACTATATGCTAAAACCATGTTCCTAAACCATACCACCTTAATAACTCATCTCATGACTCATTAATCAAGGTATAATGAAGTGTGTATTTTATAAATGAAAATACCACATCAATATAGTATTTCATAAATACGATATTTTGTAACTTTACAATCATTGACCAATAAGTCATCATATGACCAAAAAAGTCAATGAGTTGACCAAAAGTCAACTATTGATAAAAAAGTCAACTAGTTGACTAAAAGTTAACTTTATGGGAAAAATACTGGAATTCATTTCCTAAGCACATAGCATTCTGATTTTACCGATATACATAACCGTTTATGTATATCTAGTAAAATCATATATGCGTATTAATCTACGCATCACTCTATAAATAGTGTTTCATAGGATTTAAGTACATGCTTGGTGTGACTCTAGGGCCCAACTTAAGAACTCGACAGTGGATGATATCCACAAGTACAATAGAGGTGCTAACTACACATGAAGACTACCTGGGTATAAGTTATGATAAATGTCTGCAAGATGCTAACACAATTTTATTAGGACCACTCGGTGATAATATTGTACAGTCCGATCTCTTCATCAAACCATGTCAAACTATCGAGCCTAGGGTATGGAAAACTATCAAATCATAATAGCTCGATTAGTATTTGTTGATATTAAACTCATAACCTATAAGATCAAACTAACACTCAGTTAATCTTATTTACCTCGGCCAAGGATTTTCTGGCTATAGTTATATCAAACAATCTTATGACATCAACCCCTTATACTGGGATAGACAAATCCTATCTTGGCATCTCAATATCTACTTATGTCTCGAGATGCACCCAACAAGAACCGTTATACACAATTCAATGAGAATTGTGGTTAGGTAAAAGTCTAAGTACACCTATACTGACATGTAAGATATTACACTCATGCCTCAGGTCAAGAGACTACTATGTATTATATAACTTGAGAACTTCTATTTGACAGTTAAGTATAATTACCAACTAGATGTTCTCAGTAAGTCATTCAGTCAACTCATTCACTAATGAGTCACCTACATACTATATCTTGATATCTCACATCAATGATTCAAAAGATAAATCATCATCCTACCAAAGGAGAAGTAGAGTATACACTAGTCTTCCCAAATTAATGATGTCCCATTTCAACACTTCATGACTAGGAATACTTTAGAATATACGTTAGCGACAAATCAGATCTCTTCATTACGATCATATCCGAAATGTCTGATAGTCTAGTATCATTCTAAGGAATTTATCTGTATTAAAATAGCAGATAAATCTGACCAAAATAACATACTATCATTTTGAACAAGGATGTTATATTCATATAGGTCCTGTTATAATATACAATTATTACCTACAGGACACCTATATCTAACAGATACATCATCCAGAAATAGGGAGATAAAACCTATTATCGCAGAATGATTGAGTAATCACTGCTGGAAATTTAACTTTTAGCGACGGAAAAATCCGTCGCTATAGGTCCATTTTCCGTCGCTAAAGGTTTTAGCGACGGAAAAAATAACATTCCGTCGCTAAAATATCGACGCTATAACAGGGGTGCCTAAAACGACTTTTAGCGACGGAATTTCCGTCGCTAATTATTAGCGACGGAGTTTTAGCGACTGAAAATTGGTCGCTATTTTTAAATAATTAAAAAATTAAAAACAAATAGCGACGGATTTTCCGTCGCGAAAACTTTATTAGCGACGGATTGTCCGTCGCTAATAAAGTTTTAGCGACGGAAAATCCGTCGCTATTTTTTCTGAAATATGCACATATCTAATTTCGTGCACGTTTTTCGTCGCTAAATATTACTTTAGTGACGAAAATTCCGTGGCTAAAATTATGTTTAGCGACGAAATTTCCGTCGCTAAAAATTTAAAAATAAGAAATGAAAAAAATATTTTGAAAATTGAAAATACCCTGTACAATAT
>NW_017974598.1:0-4006 GCF_001876935.1 Asparagus officinalis
TCGTCCGATCTCGGAATGAGGTGATTCAAGATGCGTTGGAAAGCTGACGAAAAGACCTACAACTTTTGTATTTTGAGTTTCTTCAGAATCAAGTCACAATATAGCCAAAATATCACTTTTTGTGCGAGCCACCATTTGGTGACTCGCATGGGTGCGAGTCACCGAGCCAGTTCGTACTATCTCGGGTGTTTTGGCTCTAACTCTCTCGTCCAATCTCGGAATGAGGTGATTCAAGATGTGTTGGAAAGCTGACGAAAAGACCTACAACTTTTGTGTTTTAAGTTTCTTCAGAATAAAATCACAACATGGCCGAAATATCACTTTTTGTGCGAGCCACCATTTGGTGACTCGCATGGGTGTGAGTCACCGAGCCAGTTCGTACTATCTCGGGTGTTTTGGCTCTAACTCTCTCGTCCAATCTCGGAATGAGGTGATTCAAGATATGTTGGAAAGCTGACGAAAAGACCTACAACTTTTATGTTTTGAGTTTCTTCAGAATCAAATCACAACATAGCCGAAATATCACTTTTTGTGCGAGCCACCATTTGGTGACTCGCATGGGTGCGAGTCACCGAGCCAGTTCGTACTAACTCGGGTGTTTTGGCTCTAACTCTCTCGTCCGATCTCGGAATATGGTGATTCAAGATGCGTTGGAAAGCTGACGAAAAGACCTATAACGTTTGTGTTTTGCGTTTCTTCAGAACCAAATCACAACATGACCGAAATATCACTTTTTGTGCGAGTCACCATTTGGTGACTCGCATGGGTGCGAGTCACCGAGCCAGTTCGTACTATCTCGGGTGTTTTGGCTCTAACTCTCTCGTCCAATCTCGGAATGAGGTGATTCAAGATGTGTTGGAAAGCTGACGAAAAGACCTACAACTTTAATATGGGTATGCTTGGTACCAAGCACAAAAAGTTGTGCTTGGTAGTGATGTGTCACATCTCCCTCAACTCATTCAAATGTGGGATCACATTCACATGGGTAATAAGTGGATGAGGATGTGACACATCACTACCAAGCACCAAATTTGTGCTTGGTACCAAGCATACCCATATTTCTCATATATATATATATATATAGCAAGTTACAATAAAAAATAACTTAGATTTTCTATAAAAAAATAAAAGTAAAATAACTTACATCATATACCAAATTGCTGAAACACAAAGTGGATTCAAAATTAATCAAGTAGATTATTTTGGATCTAAAAGTGATTATGGAAGTGGATTGGTTTAAATAAATGAGGGTAAACTTTAGGTTTATAAATAATAATATAAAAAACATGTTCCAAAGTTGGTGGGTGTGTAAGTAAATGTGGGTAAGATTTTGGGTTTATAGGAAAGAAATACCACTTAGAACATAAATAGCAAGTTACTGCAGATGGGTAAGATTTTGGGTTTATAGGAAAGAAATGCGTGTAAGTAAATGTAGGTTTATAAATAATAATTAAGCATTTAGTTTAAAAATATCTTGTATACCTAACCACTTATATAGAACAGAAATAGCAACTTATTGCAAAATAATGCAACTTACCGTATACAACTATTGAAACAAAAAGAGGATTTACAAATAATTCGATGAATTATTCTTGGTCTAAATTAGGTTTAGTTGGAGATGGATGAGTTTAAAGATTAAAAAAAAGTCAAACTTTGGATTTATAGGTAAAGATATCCCTTTAAAGATATCCCTCTATATATGTCTTTTTAAATACCTATATGTTAAAGTTAATAGGAAATACTATTCATAAGCGCTATTTATTTTCCATTAACTTTGGTATTAGAAAAATAAAAATATGGGATCACATGATCATAAAGAGAGAAACATGGGTGCTTGCATATAGGCTAGCTAGGGGTGGGCATGGGGTGATCCAGGCTTGACTCATGAACTAGCCTGTCCAGTTTTGGGTTCGTGCCTGTTTAGACGTAAGCTCTTGCGCGCCTTGACGGGCTGGGTGGAGGACCTTGTCTCTAGGTCTAGGGCTAGAACCAACTTGGCCCACACATACTGTCGGGCTAGGTCCAACCCGGTTCGGGTCACAGATCGCCCCACATTCTTTTTGTCTGTTCAATTTTTACTTTTAAAATTTTCTCTCTGCTAATTTTTTGCTAAATTAGTATGTATAGTTTAAAAGTAAAACTTGTAATTTATCTTTCTAAAAAGTATAAAGCCTAAAAATTTACAATTGATGATGGAATTATCTCAAAGGATAAAATATTCACAATAATCTGAGCATTTTTAATAAATCAAAATGACTATTAATATTCATTAAAATACTGAATAGAGCTTAAAAAATCTCTATTGCTACTAAAATTACAACGCAAATACTTAGAGGTTGCAATTTTTAGTTGAGTTGCTATTAAAATTACATCAAATATATCTATCGCCTAAGACTGCTAGGTCGGGTCAAGTTGGACGTGAGCCAGGTCAAGCGTGGGTTGGGCCCACTTCTTTGTCTATGTGTTTAGAATGGAACCCAACCCGATCCATAGCCCAGGTATATCACAGGATAGGTGAGGCCCAGCAAACTATGGGTTTGATCAGGTCTTTAACTAAGGTGGGCAGGGTCAGTTTGGCCTGCGGTTCGAACTGGCCCATGCCCACCCCTAGAGCTAGCTTAGATCCATTACCATGATGAGTTGTTTGACCTAGGCATGTGTTGGTTGGTGTCATTCATGTCGAGTTTCATATGTTAAGGTGCGTTTGGCTAAAAGTAGTTAGAATAACAAATACATTTACAATATTTACAATATCATATATTTACAAGATAATAATATTGTATATTTTTTCTATTTCTTTTCTTTCTTGAAGGATCAAACATTCAAGCTATAAGTGAACTACAGATGTATTTTATCCTTCTTCTTGTTGAGATTATTAATATGTAAGTATAGTTTCACATCAAAAAGAATAAGAAATAGTGATAAGTTCAAAATAGGAGTTGGGCCAATACATAAAAACTATATCATTTGGGTTAAAATTGATTCATGACCTCTATTTAAGGCACATTAATTAACTCTAGACTAGACCTGATCTCTCTCTAACAAAATGATAGCAGGGCTAAGATTATGGTTAATTTAAAGAAAATGTGAAGTCCAATGTTGAAGTCCGAATGTGTCAGTAGAATGACTCGAGTAAAATTAAATCTACTCAAGTTAATGCCACATTTGCCCGTAAGAGTGATATGGTTTGGTTAGCCCTCGAGTGAACTAGTGGCCACAAGTGAAGTGGCGGAAGTTTAGGTCAAGTTCGTGAGAAGATTAGTGAAGTGGTGGAAGTTCAGACCAAGTTAGTGATAAAGACTAGTGAAAAGATTGAAAGATTAAACTATATTCACAAATTCAAATTAAAGGACAATTGATAACATAAGATAAGACAGAATGATGAGTTTAAAACAGAAGCTGGGACCATTAACTGGAAACTATACTTTTTGAGTTAAAATTGGTTCTTAGCCTATTTAAGGCTCACTAAATCTCTCTCTAATACTTCTTTGTTTTTAATGATACACTTGGCGGATTATGTTTCTCTTAATAATAATAATAATAATAATAATATATAAACCACGTAGATGTTTAATTTGTTTTATAGAGTTGGAACAACAAAGGCACACGTAAGTGTGATGCCTCGTAGATTAGAAGAAAGGGCTAGTATGCTACAAATCAAGGGCTCGGGAGATGTTGTTCATAAGATTAGCACACCAAAAGTGGGACTGAGAGCTTCTCATCTCGTTGGCTGATCAAATTAATTCACTCGTGGCGAGGTTGTATTTCGTGTAATAAACCCTTGAGGGGTTAATTAACTTTCTACCACGCTAGTCTCGCGTAATTCCTCGAACCTAGGGTGAGAATGTTGTTTGATAAAATAACTAGGTGAATTTCTTGAAGAAATTACAGAAACTCAGAAGAATCAGGCAAACTAGGCGGCGGTCGATCGGTCCGATCGACCGCATTCGTGCACAAAGCTTACTGTGCGACAGAAAGCTGGTCGGTCGACCGGGCCAGTCGACCG
>NW_017974599.1:0-6931 GCF_001876935.1 Asparagus officinalis
CAATCTCTAAACCAAGAGATTAACCCTCTCACAACCGAGAGAAAACTTTGTTGAAGAAGAACACAATAATCCTATAAGCCTTGAATGTGTAATGATGTGCAGCAGTGGCTTAGGATTCTTTTAATCTCTGTAAAATTGCCTAATTGAATTGTTTTTGATAAGAGTATATAGGCAATTTCACAAACTCTTCTTTTTCAGAAAATCAGAATGTTTTTCACTTGGAAAATTGCACAAAACTCAAAGCTTATGGGTATGTATCTCCCTGCAATTTTTCTGAACAAATAACCTATATATAGCCCTTGAAAAGACAAGTTTTTTAAAGTTTAAAAACGTTTAAAAACGGCTAACAACTGTCAGAAATTCAAATTCTGAAAACTGAAAAACTGTCTCTTGTAGTCGACTACTGTAGTCATTAGTCGACTACACTGTAAAAAGACAGAAACTTATGTTTCTGTCAAACATCTCAGTAGTCGACTATAATCTCTATTAGTCGACTATACTGTAAAAAGACAGAAACTTGTATTTGAGTTATATACATGAGTAGTCGACTACTATCCTAATTAGTCGACTATTAAGATCAAATATTCAGAAATAATGAGTTTTTATAATTAAGTTTTAACTACTATTCTAATGGTTAACATAGGGGATTTCTATAGTTAACCACCACACTAAGCCTGTGTTAGTGTGTTCTAAAATTGTGTGTGTGTGCGTGTGTGTGTGATCAAGGCTTGTACAAATATTCTAAGCAAAGAAAAATTCAAATACATTATCTTTTGTTCTTCATTTTCTTCACTTCAAAATGCCTTGATATCCACTTGCACTTGTACATATTCTGATATTGAAATCTGCATATGAAAGTTAGTGCACACACAATATAAATTGTTATCATCAAAACATTATCATGGAGAAATGATATTCAACAAAATCCATGCTGAGTCTCAGCGACTGTTGCGAGGTATTTAGGAAATTCTGCCATTTTATGTCATTTACCCTTTTCCTATGGTTTTTCTTGACATTTCATCTTTTCAACAAATTTTTTGGGTGAAATTTGTTGTTATTATGGAACCTAAAATCGTCATTTTGTCTTAGCTAGATACAGTTTTGATCTATAGCTTATTGTCACTTATAGTGTCTAAATATCAAATTGATTTGATTATTTCATTAACTTTAAGTTTCTTCTGAACAAGAAACAAGAGATGTTTCATTTAAGCCCGTCCCTTTGGCTCAGAAGCCAATATCGTCTGTTTTGAAGAAGATAAGGCTTAGGAAGTTGGAAGTGCTGAAACAGTGAGCAATTTCGATTTATTACGAGGTCAGGAAAAGTTGGCGACATATATCAACATAAACTTTTTTTTACTGATAATTGCAGAACTAGCATCCTTTGTCAATCTGACTCTGTTGAAGCCTCTGATTGTTCGGTTGATGAAATTGTTCAGAAGAACTCCTCGAACTCCTCTGTCAGGAATGAAAATGATTCAAGAGATAATGCAGGGGATGCAGAAGTGATGGGTTTTCCCAAGGTCATCTGTATGTTCGCTGGTAGTTGATGGTAAGAAGTCATTCTGAATTTAACGTTTTGTTAGTGATTTCATTATTTCAGGATGGCATTTCAGTCAGGTGTCAGAATAATTCAGGAGATGATATTAGGGCTGCACCAACGGTGTGTTTTCTGAGCTTCACCTATAGTTTACAATTACGATTATTAAATATGAGAAGTCATTAAAATTTAACCTTTGACTAATGTCTTTGTTATTTTAGGATGATTTACCCCATGGGCAGGTTGCTAAGAGTGATAGAAGTCTAAAGGATCCATGTGGAGGAATCCCCTGCAATAATGTAACTACCATATCATCTCTGACTACTTATACGATTTAAACAATAATCTGAGAAGTCTATTCCAAGCTTGCAAGTTCTTTTCGTTTGTATCAATTGATCTTTTTTAGAGAATACTTCATATTTTCCATTTGATTAGCTCAAAACGAAAAATGGATACTGCTGCTAATGATTTTTTAGAGAATACTTCATATTTTCCATTTGATTAGCTCAAAACGAAAAATGGATACTGCTGCTAATGAAATTTATCCAGTTGCCATCTAATTGTTGTTTGATTAGCTCAAAACGAAAAATGGATACTGCTGCTAATGAAATTTATCCAGTTGCCATCTAATTGTTCGTAATGCCTAACTATGTAAACAACTAGATAATGGGAAATTTTTAGGTAATGCCATCTAATTGTTGGTAAAGCCATCCGTCATTAAGCTCAAACAAAAAGAACCCATACCAAAACATGTACTTCACATACTACTCATTTTATCCTCATCTGAAGAGACCTGTATGTAATGTATTTATATCACTACACCAGTAGCCATCAATATTTTTATTCACATACTACTCTTTTTATTCACATACTCATTTTAACTTTCTAAACAATGTTATATTAAAAAATGTGGACAATAACAATGAAAGAAAGGGACAAGTACACAAATAACTATTAATAAATTGCATAGGAATTTCAACTTAAAAAGAATTTGTAAATATAAAGACTTTCTTTTGTAGAACAACAAGAAAAATGGAAGATGAAGAAATAGATAAAACCAAGACCAATTTAAGCTACTTTACTTTTTCAAAACAACCCTCACTTGAGATACAAAATAATTTGACCTATTGAATAGTCATTGGCTGCAAAATTTTGTCATTGACAAAACTTTGGAAAGAGATATTCGGCTAATTTAGTAATATATTAAATTTTATATTCTTAAACTAGGATATTTAGAGTTGACCTTATATTCTTTAGAGCAAGAATGTATAGGCATCAGATGACAATATTTTTGGTAACATATATTTTAATATGATTTATAACTTTTAATTTTAAGTATACATTAATCAAATTAAATGTATTAAAACTTAGAGAGACACAAATTTAAAATACAATGATAGAAAAAAATAAGCTGTCGTGCTTTGCACGGGGTACATACTAGTGTATATATATAATACATTTCTATATACGTATAATATGTCATATGTGTGTATATATATACTCTCTCTTAGTATATAAGTATATATAAGTATACTCTCTCTTATATAAGTATATATAAGTATACTTTCTCTTATATAAGTATATATAAGAATACTCTCTCTTATATATGTATAATGTATGTATGTATGTATGTATATACTCTCTCTCTTAGTATATATGTATATATAAGTATACTCTCTCTTATATATGTATACTCTCTCTTATATAAGTATGCACTCTCTTATATATGTATAATATATGTGTGTATATATATATACTCTCTCTTATTATATATGTATATATAAGTATACTCTCTCTTATATATGTATACTCCCTCTTATATAAGTATACTCTATCTTATATATGTATAATATGTGTGTGTGTGTGTGTGTACTCTCTCTCTCTTAGTATATAAGTATATATAAGTATAGTATATTACAATGGCTACTTCTTCCCCATTAGCCCAACGGGCAACGGCTACTTATGCTATTCTCTCTCTCAAGTTATAACTTATAAATATATACAATATATTTACATATAATATATGTATATATAATATATAGTTACATAATAATTTGTAAGTATATACTAATACATAATTATATAAAATATAATAATATTAAACTAATTATTAGCATTTTTATTAAAAAAAAGAAAAGAAAAGAAATTTAAAAAAACCTAGTTGGAATGTACTTATCTATTGTGATGCGATGAATTCCAAAATAAATTTATACTTGTAATTTGTAAATAATTTATTAATTATTAATAAAGAATTTATTTTTATATTTTTTTATTTATAATTTATGTTATTTTAAGTGATTAATAAAATTATTGTTTTTATTATTTTTTCTTGTCTTTTTTTGTATAATTTAAAATTTTAATAAAATTTAAAAAATTTGATCAAAAATTTTAAAAAAAGAAAATAAACCGGGTTAGCCCAGAACCCGGCCCGGTCGGGCCCGGGCCCTGACCCTGCCCGGGGTACCCGGGTCCTGGTCCGGGCTCCGGTTTTACCCGGCCCGGGCTCGGATTTTCGGGCCGGGCCGGGTCGGGCCGGATGGACAGGTCTAAGTATCCTTGTCATAGGAGGGGATTTCCTCCTTGATGCCCATGTGGCATATTCCCCACCATCCTTATAAAGTAGGAGAGAATGTGTGAGTTGGTAGGGATTTGTGCCTACTTTATGAGGATGGTGAGGATTGTGCCCCACATAGGCGACAATGAGGAAAATCTCCTCCTATGACAAGGATACTCATTAATCTCATATATATATATATATATATGTGTGTGTGTGTGTGTGTGTGTGTGAGAGAGAGAGAGAGAGAGAGAGAGAGAGAGAGAGAGAGAGAGAAACTTGTGTCAACATTAATTGGAAGGGAATTAGTGTGTGCTACCAAAGTTTTTTACACTCAATAATTGCCTAGGGATCCTTGTATATATAAAAAGATGTTTTTATATTAATAATAATGTGGGCCCCCTTACAAACTTGGGATGACATCAACTTAAGTTTGATTAGGGATCTTGCTCTCTCCTCTCTCCTCTCTCTCTCTCTCTCTCTCTCTCCTCTCTCGTCTCTATTATCTAGAACTAGAGTTAGTAGATACCGCTAAGTACTATAGTATATATAGTATATACTGAGCGCCTAGGTAGTAGTAGGTATAGTAGTATTACCGCGTATATTCAGCCGGTAACTACTAGCTATATAATACGTCAGTATATACTAATGACATACCTGATATATATAACTGAACAGACATTGGCGTAATGGGGATTCGCCTTACCAAGCACAAAAAATTATGTTGGTAGTGAGGTGCACATAATCCCCTCGCACTCATTCATGATCGCATATTCCTCATTGCACTCCTCAAACCATGTGATGTGTGGTCTCCCATTTGTAAATGAGTGGACTCGGTATTGTGTCATCCAACTACCAAGCACAAAATTTTACTGCCTTTCGGTACCAAGCATACCCATATTTCCTCTCTCTCTCTCTCTCTCTCTCTCCTCTATATAATATATCATATATATATATTACTATTATATATATATATATATATATATATATATATATACTATATATATATATATATATGAGCATTAATGGCTTTACTTGTTCATAGGCAGGGGATTTTCCTCCTTGACGCCTCTAAAATCACATGATTGGCGACATTGTGGATGATCCGCTCCGTTACAACCTGTTGATCTACATATTTAAAACCCCAACACAGCCAAGTTTTGGTGAACCCAGTAGTGTTTGACCCTCATCCACTCGTATCAATTTTATACGGTTTTGAAATGAAATTAAAACTTTTCATGGCTCGATGGAGGGTCAAACGACGACGGATTCACCCCAGAATTAAGTGTGTTGGGGGTTTTAGAATATTGTTAGATCAAAGTTCAACGAAGCAGATATCCATAATTATCGCTTAATCATGTGATGTTAGCAGACGTCGAGAAAGGAAATCCCTCCTATGATAAGGATACCCATTATATACTCTCTTCTCTCTCTTCTCTCCTCTCTATATATATATATATAATATATATATAGTATATATTATATAGTATATATATTTATATAATATATAAGGCAAGATTGCCTATCAACTTAAGTATGGATAGGGAATAGTTAATCCACCAAATTTCTATCCAACACATATATGATATATAAAAGTCCTTCATACTCATGCAAGGAATCCCTAGGAAACATCTAATGGTTAAGAAGTTTGGTGGATGTTCAACCTTAAGTTGACACAACGTTTTCTTCTTATGTATATATATACTAGAGAGAAATAATGCCGGTATGCTTGGTACGCAAGCCATAAATTTATGCTTGGTAGTCGAGGTGGCATAATACCGTCCACGTCATTCAAATGGGAGACCATATTCCACATGGTTTGAGGAGCTGTATGGGAGTATCAACCATTTGAATCAGTGGAGGGGATTGTGTCACCTCACTACCAAAGTACAAATTTTTATACTTGGGTACTAAGCATACTTATTCTTTTCTCATATATATATAGGGTAAACCCATCGTTGTTTTGACCGTCCATCAACTCACCGTATATTTTTTAAAAAGGGTATTTGAATGAAATTTAGAACTTTTTGCACGGCTCAACGAATGGTCAAAACATCGAACGGGTTGAAACCCCAAAATTGATGTGTTTTTGGGTTTAAGAACATGGTAGACTTCAATGTATTAACAGAGGACGGACACATATATACTATACCCACAAATTAATATATATATGATATATATAGTATATCAGCAGACGGGTGAATGTGTTTTCTACAGGTGACACATTCAGATTCACGAACCGTACAGGACTCAAGCCTAAAATCACGGTTATTCCCTAAATTTTCTTTGTGGATCCGCCCGTTAAACTCTATCTACATGCTGTTCTGTAAAACCAAACACATCAGTTTTGGGTAACCCCGTCGTGTGTTTGACCATTTCTCGTCCTGAGCCGTGCCACAAAGTTATATTCATTCAACACCGTTAAAAATTAGGTGGAGTGGATGAACGGTCAAAAACACGATGGGTTTTACCCCAAAATTGGTGTGTTTGGGTTTAAAAACGTCCCGTTCTCAACGAAGCCCGACTCACAAAAAAATTAGCGGAAGTGACTGTGACTTTTAGACTGTGTCCTTAGGTGGAATCTAATGGTGTCCAAATTACGAAAACATTTCTCATATATATGATATAATCCGAATACGGTATATAATACTACCCCTATTAATTAGATTTATGGGTATCTTTGTCACGAGGATATTTATACTTGACGCGGATGTGACATAATGCTTCACCATCACACAAGTAGAGAGAGAATTTGAGTGTGGTGGCGGGTGATGCCACATCATTGTCCGAGACGGAAACTCCCTCCTTGATAAGGATCATTTGTCAATGCATCTTGTCAA